>NW_026600613.1:83069-175987 GCF_029448725.1 Salvelinus fontinalis | reverse complement strand
GGGAAGAGCTGGCTTGGTGCCCCAGGTCCACTATGGCCAGCATGCAGCAAGTGGAGTCCTGAGTGGTCTCTGCTCTCTGCTCTCATCATCAGCAGTAGTGGTTTCAACCTGCACTCTATTGCCACAAAAACAAACTCCTCTCAAGCACTAAAACGGTTGACTTCACTGTCCTTACCAATTAAAATGGAAACGGCTATTGAGGGTAGGAATATGCCAGAGTGTTTGTGTTGAGTAAGTGTATGTGAGAGAGCGAGAGAGGAGAGAGAGAGAGAGGAGAGAGAGAGAGAGAGAGAGAGAGAGAGAGAGAGAGAGAGAGGGGGATAGAGAGAGGAAAGGAGAGAGAGAGAGAGCAAATGGGGGTGAATAATGACTACTTTTAACACAAGTTATGTCTATGATAAATGTCATGTTATGGTTTCAGTGCTATACTATAAGTCGTTGGGGCTGGTAAAGTTTCCTGTTTCTCTGGATGTTTGACATTATGCTCCCTCAGCCCTCACCCCTCCCCCATGGCTCTGCTGGGCAGGCAGGCAGGCAGGCAGGCACAGAGGTCCTGCTGCCTGGGTTCTCCTGGGGATAATGCTATTTCTGCCAGAATACAGAAACATGAACTAAGACTGAACAAAGCCTCTGTGTTGACTCCTACAGTATCCCCTTCCTCACAGAAAACAGTTCAAACACACACATACACACACACAAACACACGCACACACCATGCCTGCGACCCCGTCCCTCCCTCCTTCTCTCCCTCCTTCCCTTCCTCCCTCCCCCATCTCTCAGCAGAGCACATCTCAGCGAGCATGGATTCCAAATGAGTGCGCCAGGCCCAAGGTCAGCTTGTTAGCCTCTAGTAATTAAAAACAAGCCCTCTGGAGGCGGCAGAGGTTAAACGAGGAGGTTCACTTTTCTGCCTGCGACAACATTATACTGAGATTACACACTCCACTGATGATGGACATCTCAGCACATGTCCAGACCATGCTCCCAGAATATTAGACTCAACTGAGGCTATTAGATATAGTATAGGGCATATATATAAAAGGCAATAGATCAATTACCATTATTTATGTATAAGGAAAACTCATTATTTTGCGTCTTGGATAAACCAATCCATTCGGAACAAAATAATTATTGTCAGCCACAATTAATTAGATGTGTGTTGTTTCATCCTGGTATTTGTTAAGTTTCCACACTTTTAATTTGGTGTTAAACGAAAAGGAAAAGCAACAACTAGAGAGTAGCATTGATAACAGGCAGAGTAGGTCCTGTACGTCGCTTCCGCATTTTGTGAACTTGGGGCAGAGGACGGAGAGCGAGGGGGATGTGGAGTGGGCTTTGGGGGAAAAACAGGGAGGGAAAAAAACATTTCTCAGAAAAACAAGCTGTAGAATCTTGTTTGTTCTTAAAGAGAAGGGCAGGGCCAAAGCTCATTGACAGATGCTGTAAAATACAGTGGCAGATTTGGACAGCCTTCCTGCTCCCAGCCATTATGGTACATTACACACTTACAACAACTGAGGCCTCAGATTCAACTCAGTCTGACGCAACATACACTGAAAAACATCTCTGCAGAATATAAATGACTGAAAGAAGACACAGCTATTCTATATAGTACAGTATTGTGAGTGTGATTTGCTATTGTTCATCCCCTGTTTGAGGCAGTGGGTGTTCTCTCGCTCTCTCTCTCAGTCACCTCTGCCTTGCCTCTGCTGAGCAGTGGGGTGGACATGAGGGCATTAATCATTCTCTGGTGCACCTCGCTGTTTAAAAGGCAGCGCAGCGCCAGCCCCGTTTGCCACAAGGCTTGTACAGGCTCATTGCCCAGGGCGACCAGGCAGGCTGACCCAGGCCAGGCCCAGATGTCAGGAGCGGAGGCAGGCGTCCTGGTGCACTGTGCCGATGCTTTCCAGTATGGCCCAACATCTGTCTCATCTGCTGGCACCCAACCTGCTCCCCTGCTCTACCCCTCCTCCTTCTCTCCTTCTCTCTCTTTTCAGCCTGCTCGCCTCTGCCTCACTCTAATAGACACACACATGCACACACACTCTCAACAACACAATCCTAGTCATCTTGGATCTAACTATCCTAGCCTAGCATGTGTGGGTTCTCCAGGCCCAAAGCTCTGAGCCATCAGTCAGGACCCTGAGCCAGCCCTTACATTCAGCACCTCTCACTGCATTATCCACACTGTCTGTCCATCTGTCCCTCTGTTCACTAAAGAGCCTATCCAGCTGCTCACCTAGCCATCCCATTAGCTCTCCTCTTCTCCACACACAGCTAGCACTGCTGCACTGCTCTGGGTTACCTTCAAAGACAACACTGCTCTCTTCTCCTCTCCTCACAAACAGAGAACCAGCTGCACTCTCTCTCTCTCTCTCTCTCTCTCTCTCTCTCTCTCTCTCTCTCTCTCAGTCTCTCTCTCAGTCTCTGTCTCTCTCTCTCTGTCTGTCTGTCTGTCTGTCTCAGTTCTTCTCTCTCTTTAAACTTAAAGTGAAAAGCGCTTCACTTGTTGTTGGTGATGGCAGAGGCCCCAGTCTCTCCACACATCCGGAGTACACATGCATTTGCCTCCAAACAAAAGATAATACCAGGTTTCCTGCTCTCCCTCTCTGTCTTGGAGTCTTTGAGACTCTGAGTCCTCCCTGTCACTACAGCCGTCTCAGCCACTGAGTGCCCTTCACATGCATCTCGCTCTGCTCAGATCTGGTCCGGTTGTCATTGTAGCACGTGGGCTGCTGCTTTTCATGTGTTTATGACAGCGAGGCTGGAGCAGGTTTAGCATGGGGCCTGAGTGATACCATTTCCACTGTGATGGATGGTAATTGCAGTGTAAAGTCACCACTCAAGCAATTTAACATCCAATATTTTAAAGCTTAAGGACGTGGCGGCCTGTGTAATTTGGGGAAGAAAAGGAGTGACACAGGAGTGACACACAGAAAGAGCATAAGAAAAGACTTGAGAGAAAGAAAGAGGGTAATATACAAAGTAGGCGATGGAGGAAAAAGCAGGGAGATACAGATGAGAGAAAGGGGTAGAGCGAGACTGAGGGGCAGAGAGAGAGATAGGGAGTAAAATGGAGATTTGACAGAGTGAAAGCAGAGGCTCCTATTTGCTGCTCTCTCTGATCCTCTATAGAGAGGACACAGATGTTCCGCTTTATCCAATGATGCTTTCTCTAAAACTGCTTAAACCCCAAGTCTGGCTCCAATGATAAAAAACAGTCCTGTCTAAAGTTCCCTCTCCTGTTTATCACCCTGGTAAAATGGCCCAACAATGTATCAGGCCTACATCAGCTTTAAGGAAATTGTTTTTCACAGGGCAATTTATGGGAGAGGGGATAGTGTACAAACAACAAATTAAGTGCAACTCCAAATAGAAAATTATTTTGTGAAATTTAAGGAAATTCTTCTCTTGTCTTGTCCACTCAATTGAATATAGTGGGTGGCGGGACACATCGGGGGTACAATCTGAGCACAAATTCCCCTGTTAGGTGAGATGTGTCAGTTGTAATCAGGCCAGGACAGTCCAGGATGGAGCTATTGTTTCCTGCTTGTCCTGAGCTCATCCCAGGCCTGAGTGGACCCTAATGAAGAGGGGCACTCAGTCGGAGGGATAGTTTACACCTTCTCTCCTGTGACTCGTAGACGAGGGCCAATCTGTCAGGGAAGCATTGAGTGAAATTGCCCTGTGTACTGAAAATGCCTGGCGACAGCCTCCCCCTGCCAGCCACCATGGCCCCGCCATCCCACCCTGTATTGACAAGCAAATTACACTCTCCAACACTCAAACGCACCGACCAAGATTCATTTACATCCATCAGCCCTAAACCTTTGTTACCTTGGTTTTTTATGCCTGGAGAGAAAGGGCAGAGAGGAGGGGGAGTGAGAGGATCCTCCACGCAGGGCCCAGACTGTTATGACAGTGGAGATGGTGAGCGGGTGCGTGGCCAACATTAAGACTGACAGAGCGGCTAGCATTGCTGACTGGATGGCTGAGCACATTACTGCTGCTGCATTGTGGGAATTAATTCCTCCAATAAGACACTTTTTTTAAGGTTCATATATTTCACAATCTAAACTGAGTAAATTGGTGAAAATTATACCTTGCCAGGCTGCTGACAGGGAGAGATATTTTAATTAGAGAGGCATGCTGAGCCAATGCCATGCAGGGGGAGGGTCCTCAGCCCAGGAAGTTGAAGGGGTTGTGAGTCTCAGTGCTTCCTGTCTGGTGATGCGTGAAAACCAAACTTAGTGATATGGTCATTACTGATGATCACACCCAGAACACACACACTTCTGTCTGGCTGATCCTCCACACAATCTCCTCAGCAATTAGCAGCACAGATGCTTTGTTAAAAGATTAGCATGTAGAATAAGAGCCTACACAGACTAGGAGAGACATCAGAAATACACTGGAGGAAAAAACATGATAACCCACTGGGCACAGACATCAGTTCAATATCTAGTTTTGATTTCCATTTGGTTGAGTTGTCAACGAATGTGAATTCAGTGTGAAATCAACAAAAAATGTCACCATGTCACTGGATTTAGGTTCAAAGTTGGGTGAAAAAAAACAAATGACCTTACGTTGATTACTTTTTTCAAATCCAATCAGTTTTCCACATTGATTAAACGTCATAATTTCCCAGTAAAAACTAACATCACAATGTGATGCTTCCTGTTCTTAGATGCACCGCTCAAAAAAGGAGCCACAGTGTAAGCCAGACAACTGCCGGACAAAGTGTCTCCTCATATCCTCTCACCACAAATGACAAATCTCCTCTTTGTAGCTCTGTTGTTCTTGTTGACTAAAAGAACATTTGGTCTGCTTCTTTTGTCCTGATGTGACTTGTATGACACACACAGAGCTCCTGCTGTGTTCTCTCTTGGCATCTCCCTCTGTTTCACTGGTAGACTTGTGGGAGATGGGTGGCGGAAGCTAACACTATTATCACTATGCGAGGAGAGAGTGAACTTAACTTAATCACTTCCATCTCTGCCTTCATATTCTGTTTTAATCATCCTGTCCCCCAGCGCTTTGTAGAAGAAGTGATAGGAGTCACATGGTTAGCTTGTTGATCCCAGCACTAGAGAAAAGGGCATGTTTGACTTGCCTTGCTGTTTTAAGGGAGACTCTATGCAGGGTAAATAGCAGCCGGCAGCCGGAATATACCACAGGCGGACAGGCTTCAATTAATAGGAATGCACCTCTTTTTGTTTACTGTGTTCTCTAAAGGTCAGCCAAGTCATGGTCTTGGAGGCTCTGTTTTCGCCCATTCCCAGGGTTAAATACGTTATCAGAATTAATGGCTGAAGCCCCCTCCTCACCCCTGCCTAACCTTCAGATATATGGCTAGCCCATCTGACCTAGAACACAACTATAAATAGACACTCAGTAGGCCTAGACTGTGCTAACCTCAAGCTTTCTCTATGATACGCAAACAGAGAGTAACACACACACACACACACACACACACACACACACACACACACACACACACACACACACACACACACACACACACACACACACACACACACACACACACACACACACACACACACACACACACACACACACACACACACACACACACACACGCAAGAAGAACATGAGCAGACTCATCCCACACTTTCCACGTTCCTGATTGTTCTTCCCATGGCTGCATGGCTTGTTGCGTCATAAAGCAGGGCTCTCCAGCTCCAACTGCAAGCATTGTTAGAACTTGCCAAGGCTCATTAATGCTGAGAGCGATAAGCTCTGAAGGACAAATTGTGCTCATGTATTAGCAAGAACAAAAAGTTACAAGACACTTTCCTCTCAGCCCCCTCCTCCTAGTCCTGTCTCCCTCTGGTTTTGTTTTTCTTCAGTCCTGGCTATCAGAATCCTGGCTATCAGAATCCTGGCTATCAGAATCCTGGCTATCAGAATCCTGGCTATCAGAATCCTGGCTATCAGAATCCTGGCTATCAGAGAGATTAATGTCTAATTGCTATCAACAGTTTATCACTGGTGTTGACAAAACAGCGGCCACAAAAAGCAGGCGCTTGGAGAGCTGTTTTTAATTCTTTCGCTCTCCTTTCTCCTTTGTTTCAAAGGCAGAACATTAAAGTCTACTGACGATCCTTATTCAAGTAGTTTCAGATAGCCTTAAATATTTATGATTACACAGTTTCAAAAGATGTCCTCAATCTTCGTACTTCACAGAACTGCAAAGGGCGCTTTGATAATTTCTTAAGCAAGCAGGCAGGAGTAATAGCATTAGTGTAATTGTACAGAGGGTTTCGCTGCTTCCCATAGCCATTCTGTGTAGTGGTTATGTAAATAGAACTCAGAGAAAGTAACCTGGGGAATACATATTGTCAATTTGGATAGAAAGAACTATGAACTATTTGGATAGAAAGAACTGACTATGAAGATGGAACCCAGATAATTATCTTTATTAAACAGTATAGCCTGGGGTTAGCCCCTGACCCCAGTTCAGCTCTAACAGCTTCATGTGAACGCTCCTGCAAGGCTTTGGAGCCTATCCCAGCATTCTCTCTTTCTGTTCGGGAATCAAGCGCTCTCTTGACACACACCCACCACCAACACACACCCACTACCAACACACATTCACTACCAACACACACCCTCTCTCTCTCTCTCTCTCTCTCTCTCGCTCTCTCTCTCTCAGTCTCTCTCTCTCTCTATCTCACGCTTTCTCTCTCTCTTTCTGTCTCTTTTTCTCTCTCTAACTCTCTTTCTCTCTCTCTTTCTGTCTGTCTCTCTCTCTTTCGGTCTCTTTCTGTCTCTCTCACGCTCTCTCTCGCTCTCTCTCTGTCCCAATTACATTTAGACTGCACACCCCTCTGTCTGTGCACACAACACATACTGCTTTAGGTCATACAGTGTAATGCAGGAACATCAGAGGTCTGTATTTAACTTTCCTAATACAGTAAACAGTCTCTGTCTGATAGATTCTACAGGAGGTGATTAAGGTAACTGGAGTGATTTTCATTCCCTCTAATAACTATTATCATCCTAACTCCCATTTCTGGTGGAGCTATGGGGTTAAATCCTCTATAAAACAGGGTAAACTGCATGTGTAAGGTGATAAGCTTGTGGGAGCTAGGGCCTCCAGGATTATTTAGTGTGCAGCTCATTACTTAACATACAGCTGCTTAGCCGTTATTCTGCCCTGGGCTTGGCAGGCGTCCTGAGCAGCATTCTTTGTCATAGCACATACCTGAAGCTGGAGGGGGCTGAGTCCTGACGCTGCCGCAGCTGCCATTGTGGATGGAATGAACTGCACCGGGTAGTTATCACCTGTCGGGGGGAGAGAACAATGTGCACAGGTTGAGACAATGAGCTAAGGGAGCCGGGCCCACAGCAGCCAGGCATGTGCCAACACAGTCCCTGGGCCCTCCTCTCCCTCTCCTCTCCTCCTCTGGGCCCTCGGCTCTCGGCCCAAACATCTGCACCAACAAAAGGCTCAGCTGGGCCGACTGGAGCAGGATTACACAGGAACGTATCCCTCCACCACACTACACCCCTCCTCACCACCCCCCTCCTCAAACTCCCACTCCCTGCTCTCCATCTCCACGCTGGAAACCAACAGGCACTATGAAAGGTGTGCGTGTGTGTGTTAAATATCTGTGTGATTATAAGTGATTACACAGAGGAAGTAGCATGTTCTCTCAGGCATTTGCTATTGTTTGACACAACATTGTTTGTTTGGCAGTGAGAGTTTTGGCAGACAAGAGGGAACAGTGCTTTAAGAAACTAGTTAGAACAAGTGTGTTTTTACAATAACACGGTTAACAAATAACATTCTTATCTTGGTATCACATCAATCTAACCAGTATGAATAACTCTTTTTATGTCATTTTTATTTTATTGCTTTACAGTGTCAGTGAGTTTGAAGGACAAGCATGAAGTAGGTGTAGTCTATATGATTGATGTTGTGGGAGCGTTGAGTGTGTCACTCAGTACCAGAAGCCTTTACACTCAGCCCAGTGTGTTCCGACAGACAGACAGACAGACAGACAGACAGACAGACAGACAGACAGACAGACAGACAGAGACAGACAGACAGACAGACAGAACAACCCCAGTGAGAAGGGCCAGGCCAGTAGTGTAGCCTACTGGTGAGAGGGGAGAGGAGTGGGGAGTGGGGTGGAGAGGGGAGTGGGGAGTGGGGATTGTAGTGGAGTGGAGAGGGGCGGGGAGACGAGAGGGGAGGGGGGGTTGACTGAAGCATGTGCACTGAGGGGGAATTGGCACTAGTTCAGTCCCCACTTCTGCCTGTCACTTCATATGGAGCCATTAAACCACAGGCATGAGGTAAATGTGTATACCTTGTCTTTTGAGGAAGACACATTTCAGTTGAATGCATTCAGTTGTACTGACTAGGTATCCCCCCTTTCCCTTTCCCTTTTTCTTCCTTCACCCTCACTTTGCAATCTTGTACAGCACAGCACATTGTGATACAGCCGGGAAATTCAATCCCCATTTAAGGCAGGGGCTAATAAAATCAGGCCAGTGAAGTGATTTCAAATTGTCTCGTAGGAGGGGTGCGGTGTGGGTCGTTACTACCCGCATGGCCTTTTTTTCTCTCCATGCATAAGTATGCCATCCCTCTCTCTGTGCAGAGAAGGAGTGGGGGAGTTCTGCGTGACTTCAGGGGGGGCTCAATGACAAGTCATGTGAAACCAGGGAGGAAGTCATGTGAAACCAGGGAGTAGGTCATGTGAAACCAGGGAGGGGTCAGCTGCCAAGAGAGGACACCACCGGCACTGTACTGGGGGGTCTGGAGGGGGGGTATCGGGGGGTCTAGGGGGTCCAGGGTTTCATGCAGACTCCAGTAGACTGGGCGTGCTGCCAGCCTGGTGTCAGTAATGAAAGAGAACCAGGGTTTCAAAGTGTGCTGCTGTCCTGAGGATGGCTGATCCCATGACTGATCCCATGGTCAGGCCTGGGTGATGGATCTCTAGGAGGGTTAAACAGAAGGAGCCAGGTGATGCCATGGCTGTGTCAGAGCTGGGTACATAACTCTGGCACATGGAGAAGGCACACTCTGGATCGGGTGTTTGTTGTCACTCCTGGAACTGCTGAGGGATGAGATTGATGGATTCCCTTCATCATGACAAGTCGGCTGCCGGAGCCCTGTTGCAGCACAGTGACCACTGTGATCCAAACAGGATCTCTCATCCACAGTGAACCAAACTCAAGGGTGATTTATGTCCTGTCAGAGCTTACATACAGACGGTCCTCCATAGGAATCAACCAGTAATTTACCTCTGATATGGTCGGTACTACCAACAAGACCAGTATCAAAGACATTCCCTGTCCAACAAGACAGATGGGGCCAACGAGCCGCTACCTGTTCAACATCATAATGCTATAGAGAAAGTGAAAGCAGAGACAGGAGCTGCTGAATACTGTTTAAAGGTCTCTGTCTGTGATGGTAATGTTGGAGAGAGAGGCTCATCTCATCCTGCATTCCTTTCTCAGCCAGGTGTCATGCTGAAAAATGGGCCCAATTAAGTGGAGTTGTGTGGGACTGAGCGGCATCGGGCCCTGACCCTCTTTATCGTTGAGCACCCTCATATCTAGTGCAGGGCCCTCCAGCTGCCTGGAGCCTGGGCTTGGGGACACCACAGCCTGAGAGCCTGGGCTCAACACTAATGAAAAGGAGTGGGTAGGACGATAGAGCAGGGCCTGATGCAGGAGAATGGAAAAGCCTCTCTCTAACAGAGCTCTTCACAACTGCGCACCTGATGCCAAGGGCAATGTAAAATATTCTAGAGTTCTTTGAAAACAAGTAGCTCTGGAATGAATGTTCAATTACTAACTCTATGCCCTATTTCACTTTCTCTGTTTGAAGTGCTAACAATGTCTCTATCCAGCTAAACAAGGTGGTGAGAAAGTTGGTGCTGAACAACAATAGAAGGCCTAACACTTGTGAGCATGAATGGCTGACACAGATTCCATGGAGATCTAATGCAGCTACTGTATTCAGTCACAAGAGGGACAAGTCCATCAGTTATTGTGCGGCGGCAGAAACAGATATGTAGCAGCAGTCATTCCAGCTGGATGTCTATGTGTGTCCTCATCATAGCATAGGGACCCAATGACCATGGAGTCATTCCGCAGGACCATTAGACTGCTATCAGAGTGAATGTCTCTGTGTCCATGTAAACAGAGCGAGCTGGCGTCTATTTGTTTAAAGGATGACCTGCGTCTCTGCTCTGCCATGCAACGTCAGGGCCATTGAGCACAGTGTGCAGAGGGAGAGATGGCACGATGCTACGACGCTGGCAATAGCTCTGTCGTCGTGGCAACACCGCGGGGTCAGGGTCATAAGCAGTGGCCCCTGGGAGGGTCTGTCTTATAAAGATGACATCAGATTAGTGTGCCCTAGTGTGGAAGTGAACGCTTGGCCACTTCACTTCACTAGTCTTCATGGAGGGTGGACACAGCAGCATCCTCTGATCTAGCAGACTGGTCATAAGGTAGGATCTTGCGTTGGGGGTTTAGGATAATAGAGACGTTAAGCTACTTCAGTTGATGATGGTAGTCATTGGTAGTCATTTTCAGACCCTTTTTCCTTTTCTTTATGAATAACTCATGAATAATTCAGGGGTTGTGTTTACACATGGCGACCCATGCATGCCTGAGTCCATAATACCTTCTGGTATTTGTACTAAAACATTTTCCATGTCAAATGTATTAAAGAAATCGACAGGCAAAAGAATCCCCTCAGGCGCTGTGTTCCAGCTGTCATGCCTCTGTAATTCCAAAATAGCTGACTTTTTTTTTCATCCTGTGGCTTTATAGTAAATGTATTAGCTGCACTACCATACCTTTTAATGTTCTGCTATTTACCTGCTGACTAGACTAGCCAATCTTACTCCACCCCCTCTGCCTTCCTCCATGTCCTGAAGTTACCTCAATGTTGTGATACGACGCTAACAACAAATGTATTTGTGAGAGCATTCAGGACAGACAAAAAGAGGCCTGGACTTTCCCTCCCCCCAGGTCGGTCAGGGAGATGAGAAAACCCTTGCATGTGCAATTTTACTTTACTTCCAGCCGATAGTCAATGTTCAGCAAGAATTAAAAGGAATACCCAGCCATAGAGCTAAGGGGAGAAAGGCTGTGTGCCTGGGTCCACTCCAGGTCAGGGATCTGCCTGAATATTTAAATACAGAAGCCCAGAGTGACACATCTTTAATTCTCAGCAACAATGAGCAGGAAGTCAAACAACAAGTCATAGCAATTTCTCACAAATTTGTTTTGGGATGTGGAATGTGTTGCGTGTGGAGCCATTCTCTTTCTCTGTTCGTCACACAAAGGGAGAGGGAGGCAAGCTGCTACAAGCAAGGGGAGGAGAGGCACCTCCGGGAGGGGGCCTTCACCCTTCATCCCCACAGGACAAATTACTGTATGCCTGGGAGACGCTTGCCCTCCTCTTCTGTCTCTCTCTCTCTCTCTCTCTCTCTCTCTCTCTCTGTCTCTCTGTCTGTCTGTCTGTCTGTCTGTCTGTCTGTCTGTCTGTCTGTCTGTCTGTCTCTGGATGAGTGCCATGTGTCAGCTCATCTCCATAAAGAGATACAGAAGGACAAGACACTATCTCAGGATAGTATGTCTGGACATTAATACTGTACTGTTTCTGGTGCTATCACATTCCACAATATGCAGTATGTTTAAACTGACATCTAAGCTGTACATAATCCTTTGAGTGATTGATGAGTACAGTGAGAGAGTGAGGGGGTCAGTGAGTGCCTAGGTAGAGTACTGTGTTACTGCAGCAGGCAGTTCCCTCAGCAGATTCTTCCATAGTGATTACAGCCAGAGAAGTCAAGACACTTTCATGTTGAAAAGCTGTTTACATTCCAGTGCTCCTTTACTCATATCTATTGTTGAACAGGCATGCTGCCTTGGAGTTGAACACAGAACACTCCCCAAGGCTTGGCTCCATTTACAAGGTGACATAGAGTACTGTACGTCATCTGCCTTGGCCTTACTGACTACACTTATATTTGATGCCGTATGGAGACTGGAATATGTGTAGTGTAAGGATCCTATGAAATCTGGGGCAGTGAAAATGAGGACTGAAAAAAAGTATTACTTACATGAAATACATTGCAAGTAAATGTATGAAATATATAACCATAATAAATGTGGGATAGAATATATTGGGAAAGGTCCTTCATCAATAAGATGACCCATGCTGTTAAAGTGAACCTGTGTCTGTGAGGAGGAGAACTGCATGTACATAACATTGAGAAGTAGACAGAGAACAGGACAGACAGAGACACAGGAAGAAACAACAGAGAGAGAAAGAGAGGAGCATACCTGGCTTGTAAGAGATTCCTGGTGGGAAGAGAAAGCCCTGCTGGGCTGCGGCGGCTGCTGCCAGGGTTCGTTGGTCGTGTGGAAAAATGGGGATCATGAGCGGAGGCATGTGACCCTGGACCTGCTGAACAGATAGAGAAGCGGAGATCAGAGAGAGGCCTAGCTGAGCTGCAGACACAGACAGCAGTACACTGAGGCAGGCAGGCAGGGGGAGAGGAGAGGAGAGGAGAGGAGAGGAGAGGAGAGGAGAGGAGAGGAGAGGAGAGGAGAGGAGAGGAGAGGAGAGGAGAGGAGAGGAGAGGAGAGGAGAGGAGAGGAGAGAGCAGATCACAGCCTGGCCTAACACGTCCTGACAGGGGGCTCTGCGGCTCTGACGGCCCTCGTGTGCTCACACAATACCTGGCCCGGCCGCGTCTGTTCCTAATCCCCCCAACACTATTTCACAACGGCACATCAAAGGACCCAGCCGCACGCGCATTGTCCCCCCCGCCCAGAGGGTATGACACGTGAGAGGCAAAGAACGGGAGGTTACAGATGTATTTGAGCACCTGTAGAGGTCTGTATGGTGTGTGTACGGTGTATGTAGGTGTGTGTACGGTGAGTGGGATGACTGATGGTGACAGATAAAGACTGGTATGTGAATAGATCAACACAATGTCCTTAGGCTGTTCGCTGTACTGTCGGTGGTGTGGTGAGATGAGATGTCGAATCATAACACTGTAGTGTCGGTAGTGAGATGAGATATCGAACCATAACACTGTAGTGTCGGTAGTGAGATGAGATGTCGAACCATAACACTGTAGTGTCGGTGGTGAGATGAGATGTCGAACCATAACACTGTAGTGTCGGTAGTGAGGTGAGATGTCGAACCATAACACTGTAGTGTCGGTGGTGTGGTGAGACGTCGAATCATAACACTGTAGTGTCGGTCGTGTGGTGAGATGAGATGTCGAATCATAACACTGTAGTGTCGGTAGTGAGGTGAGATGTCGAACCATAACACTGTAGTGTCGGTGGTGTGGTGAGACGTCGAATCATAACACTGTAGTGTCGGTGGTGAGATGAGATGTCGAATCATAACGCTGTAGTGTCGGTAGTGAGATGAGATGTCGAACCATAACACTGTAGTGTCGGTAGTGAGATGAGATGTCGAACCATAACACTGTAGTGTCGGTGGTGTGGTGAGATGAGATGTCGAATCAAAACGCTGTAGTGTCGGTGGTGTGGTGAGATGAGATGTCGAATCATAACACTGTAGTGTCGGTGGTGAGATGAGATGTCGAATCATAACGCTGTAGTGTCGGTAGTGAGATGAGATGTCGAATCATAGCACTGTAGTGTCGGTAGTGAGATGAGATGTCGAACCATAACACTGTAGTGTCGGTAGTGAGATGAGATGTCGAACCATAACACTGTAGTGTCGGTGGTGTGGTGAGATGAGATGTCGAATCAAAACGCTGTAGTGTCGGTGGTGTGGTGAGATGAGATGTCGAATCATAACACTGTAGTGTCGGTGGTGAGATGAGATGTCGAATCATAACGCTGTAGTGTCGGTAGTGAGATGAGATGTCGAATCATAGCACTGTAGTGTCGGTAGTGAGATGAGATGTCGAACCATAACACTGTAGTGTCGGTAGTGAGATGAGATGTCGAACCATAACACTGTAGTGTCGGTGGTGTGGTGAGATGAGATGTCGAATCAAAACGCTGTAGTGTCGGTGGTGTAGTGAGATGAGATGTCGAATCATAACACTGTAGTGTCGGTGGTGAGATGAGATGTCGAATCATAACGCTGTAGTGTCGGTGGTGAGATGAGATGTCGAATCATAACGCTGTAGTGTCGGTGGTGAGATGAGATGTCGAATCATAACGCTGTAGTGTCGGTGGTGAGATGAGATGTCGAATCATAGCACTGTAGTGTCGGTGGTGAGATGAGATGTCGAATCATAACGCTGTAGTGTCGGTGGTGAGATGAGATGTCGAATCATAGCACTGTAGTGTCGGTAGTGAGATGAGATGTCGAACCATAACACTGTAGTGTCGGTAGTGAGATGAGATGTCGAACCATAACACTGTAGTGTCGGTAGTGAGATGAGATGTCGAACCATAACACTGTAGTGTCGGTGGTGTGGTGAGATGAGATGTCGAATCAAAACGCTGTAGTGTCGGTGGTGTGGTGAGATGAGATGTCGAATCATAACACTGTAGTGTCGGTGGTGAGATGAGATGTCGAATCATAACACTGTAGTGTCGGTAGTGAGATGAGATGTCGAATCATAACACTGTAGTGTCGGTGGTGTGGTGAGACGTCGAATCATAACACTGTAGTGTCGGTGGTGTGGTGAGATGAGATGTCGAATCATAACACTGTAGTGTCGGTAGTGAGATGAGATGTCGAACCATAACACTGTAGTGTCGGTAGTGAGATGAGATGTCGAATCATAGCACTGTAGCATCGGTGGTGAGATGAGATGTAGAACCATAACACTGTAGTGTCGGTGGTGTGATGAGATGTCGAATCATAGCACTGTAGTGTCGGTGGTGAGATGAGATGTCGAACCATAAGACTGTAGTGTCGGTGGTGTGATGAGATGAGATGTCGAACCATAACACTGTAGTGTCGGTGGTGAGATGAGTTGTCGAATCATAACACTGTAGTGTCGGTAGTGAGATGAGATGTCGAACCATAACACTGTAGTGTCGGTGGTGTGGTGAGATGAGATGTCGAACCATAACACTGTAGTGTCGGTGGTGAGATGAGTTGTCGAATCATAACACTGTAGTGTCGGTAGTGTGATGAGATGTCGAACCATAACACTGTAGTGTCGGTGGTGTGGTGAGATGAGATGTCGAACCATAACACTGTAGTGTCGGTGGTGAGATGAGATGTCGAATCATAACGCTGTAGTGTCGGTGGTGAGATGAGATGTCGAACCATAACACTGTAGTGTCGGTGGTGTGATGAGATGAGATGTCGAACCATAACACTGTAGTGTCGGTGGTGAGATGAGTTGTCGAATCATAACACTGTAGTGTCGGTAGTGAGATGAGATGTCGAACCATAACACTGTAGTGTCGGTGGTGTGGTGAGATGAGATGTCGAACCATAACACTGTAGTGTCGGTGGTGAGATGAGTTGTCGAATCATAACACTGTAGTGTCGGTGGTGAGATGAGATGTCGAACCATAACACTGTAGTGACGGTGGTGAGATGAGATGTCGAACCATAACACTGTAGTGTCGGTCGTGAGATGAGATGTCGAACCATAAGACTGTAGTGTCGGTGGTGAGATGAGATGTCGAACCATAACACTGTAGTGTCGGTGGTGAGATGAGATGAGATGTCGAATCATAGCACTGTAGCGTCGGTAGTGAGATGAGATGTCGAATCATAACACTGTAGTGTCGGTAGTGAGGTGAGATGTCGAACCATAACACTGTAGTGTCAGTAGTGAGATGAGATGTCGAATCATAGCACTGTAGCGTCGGTGGTGAGATGAGATGTCGAATCATAGCACTGTAGCGTCGGTGGTGAGATGAGATGTCGAATCATAACGCTGTAGTGTCGGTAGTGAGATGAGATGTCGAACCATAACACTGTAGTGTCAGTAGTGAGATGAGATGTCGAATCATAGCACTGTAGCGTCGGTGGTGAGATGAGATGTCGAATCATAGCACTGTAGCGTCGGTGGTGAGATGAGATGTCGAACCATAACACTGTAGTGTCGGTGGTGAGATGAGATGTCGAATCATAACGCTGTAGTGTCGGTAGTGAGATGAGATGTCGAACCATAAGACTGTAGTGTCGGTCGTGAGATGAGATGTCGAACCATAACACTGTAGTGTCGGTGGTGAGATGAGATGTCGAACCATAACGCTGTAGTGTCGGTGGTGAGATGAGATGTCGAACCATAACACTGTAGTGTCGGTGGTGAGATGAGATGTCGAACCATAACACTGTAGTGTCGGTGGTGAGATGAGATGTCGAACCATAACACTGTAGTGTCGGTGGTGTGGTGAGATGAGATGTCGAACCATAACACTGTAGTGTCGGTGGTGAGATGAGATGTCGAACCATAACACTGTAGTGTCGGTGGTGAGATGAGATGTCGAATCATAACACTGTAGTGTCGGTGGTGAGATGAGATGTCGAACCATAACACTGTAGTGTTGGTGGTGAGATGAGATGTCGAATCATAATGGTGTAGTGTCAGTTGTATTTTGAGATGAGATGTCGAACCATAAGACTGTAGTGTCGGTGGTGAGATGAGATGTCGAAACATAACACTGTAGTGTCGGTGGTGAGATGAGATGTCGAATCATAACACTGTAGTGTCGGTGGTGAGATGAGATGTCGAATCATAACTCTGTAGTGTCGGTAGTGAGATGAGATGTCGAACCATAACACTGTAGTGTCGGTGGTGAGATGAGATGTCGAACCATAACACTGTAGTGTCGGTGGTGTGGTGAGATGAGATGTCGAACCGTAACACTGTAGTGTCGGTAGTGAGATGAGATGTTGAATCATAACACTGTAGTGTCGGTAGTGAGATGAGATGTCGAACCATAATGCTGTGGTGTCGGTGGTGAGATGAGATGTCGAATTATAACGCTGTAGTGTCGGTGGTGAGATGAGATGTCGAACCATAATGCTGTGGTGTCGGTGGTGAGATGAGATGTCGAATTATAACGCTGTAGTGTCGGTAGTGAGATGAGATGTCGAATCATAACGCTGTAGTGTCGGTGGTGAGATGAGATGTCGAACCATAGGACTGTAGTGTCGGTGGTGAGATGAGATGTCGAACCATAACACTGTAGTGTCGGTAGTGAGATGAGAAGTCGAACCATAACACTGTAGCGTCGGTGGTGTGGTGAGATGTTGAACCATAACACTGTAGCGTCGGTGGTGAGGTGAGATGTCGAACCATAAGACTGTAGTGTCGGTCGTGAGATGAGATGTCGAACCATAAGACTGTAGTGTCGGTGGTGAGATGAGATGTCGAACCATTACACTGTAGGGTCGGTGATGAGATGAGATGTCGAACCATTACACTGTACTGTCGGTGGTGAGATGAGATGTCGAACCATAACACTGTGGTGTCGGTGGTGAGATGAGATGTCGAACCGTAACACTGTAGTGTCGGTGATGTGGTGAGATGTTGAACCATAACACTGTAGTGTCGGTGGTGTGGTGAGACGCGATGTCGAACCGTAACACTGTAGTGTCGGGGATGTGGTGAGATGTCGAACCATAACACTGTGGTGTCGGTGGTGTTGTGAGATGTTGAACCATAACACTGTAGTGTCGGTGGTGTGGTGAGACGCGATGTCGAACCGTAACACTGTAGTGTCGGGGATGTGGTGAGATGTTGAACCATAACACTGTGGTGTCGGTGATGTGGTGAGATGTCGAACCATAACACTGTGGTGTCGGTGATGTGGTGAGATGTTGAACCATAACACTGTAGTGTCGGTGATGTGGTGAGATGTTGAACCATAACACTGTAGTGTCGGTGATGTGGTGAGATGTTGACCCATAACACTGTGGTGTCGGTGATGTGGTGAGATGTTGAACCATAACACTGTAGTGTCGGTGATGTGGTGAGATGTTGAACCATAACACTGTAGTGTCGGTGATGTGGTGAGATGTTGAACCATAACACTGTAGTGTCGGTGATGTGGTGAGATGTTGAACCATAACACTGTAGTGTCGGTGATGTGGTGAGATGTTGAACCATAACACTGTAGTGTCGGTGATGTGGTGAGATGTTGAACCATAACACTGTAGTGTCGGTGATGTGGTGAGATGTTGAACCATAACACTGTGGTGTCGGTGATGTGGTGAGATGTTGAACCATAACACTGTAGTGTCGGTGATGTGGTGAGATGTCGAACCATAACACTGTGGTGTCGGTGGTGTGGTGAGATGGGAGGTTGAACCATAACGCTTCATAGGGACATGTACAAACAAACAGGGACACCCTCACACAAACAACCTGCTGCCCTGACTGACAGGGAAGATGAGCTCAGACATACAGCCTCTATCTCATAGTTTTGGAGGATCATTGATACAGATGATAAAAGCCCAGGCGATCCGGTAATTTACAGCAACGGCTTTCAGCCGCTGTCTGTTTGTGATATTTCATCTTAACGTCCAGAGCCATGCCCTGCCCCCCACATATCCTACACTGCTCCTCAAACTGTCTAAACTGTTTCAGTCTGACATTATTAACCTTCACTGTCCACGCTGAAGCTGACTGTCCTGTTCGGACTCTCTACGGCAAGAGGATAAATATGTGCTCTAATTGCGTGTGTAAGTCTGTTTGTGTGTGTAAGTGTTTTTGTGTGTGTGTGTGTGTGTGTGTGTGTGTGTGTGTGTGTGTGTGTGTGTGTGTGTGTGTGTGTGTGTGTGTGTGTGTTTTTGTGTGCGCGCATGTGTGTGTGCGTGTGTGCTGCCTGCATCTGTGTACGTGTGGGTCTGTTTTAAAGACAGCGAAAGGCAGTAGACCAAGTCTGTCGACCTTGTGTGTTGTTAATGTCTCTTAGAGGCAGTGTAGTGTGAGTGTGAGTGTGAGTGTGAGTGTGAGTGTGAGTGTGAGTGTGAGTGTGAGTGTGTGTGTGTGTGTGTGTGTGTGTGTGTGTGTGTGTGTGTGTGTGTGGTTAATGTCTCTTAGAGGCAGTGGGGGGGCTTCAGAATGAGACAATGCTGAGAGCTGAAGCAGAGCCCAATCTGACTGTGATCCTCTGCTTCCTGCTTGCCGGTGATAGGGAGCAGCCAGGCTGTGTTGGGCCTGCGAGGGTTAATCTAGCACCGGGCCAGCCCACCTCAGGGGAACCCGCCTGGAAAACGGGTTAATAAAGGTCAGCCCCCAAAATAAACACTTTACAGAATGTTTCTCCATTCATCCCTCTTTTAAATCAACTTGCAATAAAACGGGTCTGGGTGCAATTACTCCCGCAGCATTGGGGCATGAAATCAACCTGCTTTGAGCAACGACTTTTCCCCCACGTTCTAGCTGAGGTCTGCTTATGATCTCTGTCTGCTCCCCCTGTGTGCCCTGATCTGGTGCAGCAGGGCCTGTTCCCCACCGCTTTATATCCCCAGGACCACTCTATCGATCTGGCCAGAGGTGCATAGGTACACTGAAAACTAAATAAATAACACTTTCTGTCTACGGAGCTTTTCAACAAAGTGCAAGTACAGAAAGTACATTAGAAAAGGAATGGAGAAGCATGTAATTTCCATTTTTCTTTCCTATAATCTGAAAAGTATTTCCATAAAATGTGCTGCGGCTGGAGAAAAGTCAATGACCTGGGAGACTGGTGGAAACGACCTTAAATAAAATGTGTTCCAGGTTTCTAGGCAGAGGGGATGAAAGATGGCTTATGGCCCGCATGTATAGAACATATGAAAAAACGCAATAATTAATGTCCCAACATGAGTTAGAGCCAGCAACAGGTGAAGGGGTACACTGGGGAACAGGGCCTGCCCTGTGTTGGAGTGTTCGTTCTATAAAAGCAGATGAAGTATTTTTCTGAATGTACTGCACTCACGGTGCAGAGAAAGACTCTCTGAAGCAGACTCTCTCCCTCCCTCTCTCTCCCTCAGTACTGAGTGTGTTAGTCTACCCTCAGGAAGGCTATTAAGGTCAGTCAGATACATAATTGCAATTAACCTTACTCGCATTAAACTAACAAAACGAATCAGGCTAAAGCCAGGGTGTTACACTGAAACTGCTGCTCCAAATGTGCAACGGAAGTGGAACTATTATTGTAATAAGCTGAATACACTGAGCTTCACAGATTCAACACATTTAATCATAATTCTATTACTCCATAGCTATGAGCGGCTTATATCACTGATAAATATTTATCTTAACTATTCCCTGTCATCATTGTTTCAAACAGTAATATCATCAGTTTAGTTGTTTAATGAAATCAGACGTTTGTTCATACAAAAGACTGAAATAAATGTGTTTCGGCATGTCGACACTAATTACTGTAGAGATCACTCTAGGAGCAGAAGGAGATTCTGTTCAGATATCTGATGCCATATAATTGGAATCTGAGAGAAAATCTATATATCAAGAAAATACAGTGTCAATCAGACAATAGCTAAATTCATCAAATATCCTGAATGTTGCCTACAAACAAAGCTGTAAATGAAAAGGGAAATCTCTCCAGTGACAGCACTGTGTTTTTAATGAATAGATATCACAATAAAGAGATTTACCCAGGCAAGAGGAAATGTAAATGTGTATCGGGGAAAATAAGTGCATTGGGTTTGAATGGTTGTGATTTACAGTAATGAGCACTGTGCATTAAACTTTCATTTACTCTGCTAATGTCTGAGAAAGGGAAATCAAATCTGGAGAAGCTTCAAAGGGCCAGCTAATAGTGGAAGTCTAGCCTTCAGCCTGTCAATTAACACATGGCACGGTAGTTCAGCAGACAATGCATTTATCAATTTACACATTATCACTCTCGTTTTCCATTGACTGGAAACAACCGTCAAAAAAGCATCAGAAGAATGCCAGTTATGAGAATACATTGTTGATAAATTACAGATCAGCTCCCAGACAAAAGACTTCCATTTCAGTGTGTGTGTGTGTGTGTGTGTGTGTGTGTGTGTGTGTGTGTGTGTGTGTGTGTGTGTGTGTGTGTGTGTGTGTGTGTGTGTGTGTGTGTGTGTGTGTGTGTGTGTCAGTTTCGCCACCCTTTGTGGCAACACCCAGACCCTGAAAGAGTTACCCTGAAGTTCATCTGCCTATCGGCTGGGTGCCCAGAATATTTCTATTGCCAGGATGATCTTGAGGAGTCTGATAGAATGAAGTGGAGCAGATGTGAGCAGAGCACCTGGGCCGCGTCCTCCCCACTCATTGTTACACTGGCACTGCTCCCTCTTTGTCTTAGCACTGCTAAGCACTGGATAATACCATTTCACACCCTCTGCCCCAAAGCTTCATTAAAGATACATGAATGGGCTATCTTATGAGGAACAGGTGCTATTGTTAGTCCCAGAAGACTCGGCACTGAGGATCGGACTCGGAATACTTGAGGAAGAGCATCTGTAGTGATCAGTCAGACAGATAGTTGGCTGGGGCTGCTCCCTCTGCCAGCACACGCACCAACAGAGGTTTCCAGGGGTGAGAGAGGCCTCTCAACCGCCTTGCAACATGTATCATCAATTCAGATGACCTGATGAAGTCTGTACCAGTACAGAGTGCAATCTGTTTCACTCTCAACGATGTGCTGGCATAATGAGAAATGGCACTAACTCTCAGTTTTAATTAGATTTAACACTGTGAACAAGATTTTAAATCAATAAAATTAAAAAAGAACACAAAAATATCTGTGAATATAATAAAAAATGACTGAAAATAAAGTGTGTAAAACCAGCTTGAGTATACAGTGAGATTCATTCTAACTGAATCAATGTCATTAGTGGAAGCATTGACATCAGCACTACAGTGTTGTAATGGTGTACAGCAGCAGCTAATCCCGGGGTCAGCCAGTTCAGAGAGCAGAGCCAGCCAAAGGCCTGGGATTGACCATGGTCAGATTACCATTACACGCACTCAGCGTAAGAGACAGGGCAGACATGAGAGAGAGCACTGCTCTTCTCTTCTATCACACACACACACACACTGACAAACACACACACACTGACAAACAAACACACACACACACACACACACACACACACACACACACATACAGAGACATACACACACTGACAAACACACAGGCACACTGACAAACACACAGGCACACACTGACAAACACACAGGCACACAGGCACACAGGCACACACACACACACACACACACACACACACACACACACACACACACACACACACACACACACACACACACACACACACACACACACACACACACACACACACACACACATACATACAGAGACATACACACACTGACAAACACACAGGCACACTGACAAACACACAGGCACACACTGACAAACACACAGGCACACAGGCACACAGGCACACACACACACACACACACACACACACACACACACACACACACACACACACACACACACACACACACACATACATACAGAGACATACACACACTGACAAACACGCGCATGCAAACAAACACATACAGGTGCAAATGGAGATGTACAAGCCATTACTGTGCTCAATAGGGCCCCTGTCAGCACCTATGCTCCTCACTGTCTCCTCACTGTAGCGGTCTTTAAACAGGGCCCAGGAGACACCCTGCAGCACAACCGACCCAGACCAGCAGGCCACCCGCACCCCCAAACACTAACACAGTCTGATCCTCACCAAGCGTCACTGGGATGCTGTCCTCTACCCCTATTTAAAGGAGGAGGGGAGTTGTTTTAACATGTCCAAATTCCCTCAATGTTGACAAGATGAGATAGAAGACAGAAAAGGAAAGAAAAATGTTTTTCTTACTGTGTTACAAAAGTTTTGAGCTGCTGAGAAGCACAGTGGGAGTCTCAGGTGAAATGTCTAAGCAGTAGCTGACTGACACCCTCCGACGTGCTACCCAGATGTGTTTGGAGGAATATCAGACCTGTATGTGAGGTTTCATCTTTATTCATTCGATTTAAAAAGAGTCACCCAGAGTATATCAGTCTAATAACATGACTTGTGCAGTTACATTATAAAACTAAATAGACAATTAGGCAAAATGTTTGCTAGAAATCACTAACAGGGAGTCTAAATGTGCTTATTAAACCTACACTATTTCTGCCAGCCGTTCTGCCACAACTCCAGCAATCCCACTTTTCACATCTTACATGAGGAGTTAGAAAATACATTGGGTTGATATAATCTGACCCAGAGAGGACTGGCTCCAGCTGTTACTGTAAGTGCTGATAGTTGACACGGCGTTCCCCCTACTCTCCACTGAGTCACACACCAAACGCCTGCAAGTGGAAAGCACCTTAGGAGCTCCATTTGAAGGTAAAGAGATCTACAGGAAGCTGGCAGCCCTGGCTTCATCCTCACAGAAAGCACTGTAACACTGACACCAGACGGCCATGTGAACTCAACACCCAGCCTGCTACTGTGCTGCTGCTGCGGAGAGAGAGAGAGAAAGAGCTGGGCGAATGCTTTCTGGAGCCCAACCAGGAGGAAGATTACTGAATGGAACCACTCATGGGCTCTAGAGGCTGTGCATTACTTTGTTCTAGAGAGGTCAATTCATAAAACAATCCTAGAGATCCCCAAGCACACATTACTCCCACATCACAGGTCATTTATCAGTTAACCGCACTCCTCCAGTGTGACCGCACTACAGCTTTACGCACTAATCCAACACAGGCTCTGACACGCACAGAGTCACGGGCACACACGCATGTACACTCATACAGGCACATACACACTCACAAAGACACAATGTGACAGCACAAAAGGGTGTGCACACACGCACACACACCCACTCACCCACACACACAGTCCAGTGTAGTCGTGTTATCAGAGTCCCAGACATTGTGCTCTGTTTGGTGTGTGATGGTAATCAGGCCAGTGGATCGATAACGCTGAGCCAGACTTTGATCCTTCAGCCTTGTGGCTAGCTGGTATTAAGGCCAGGTCTCTACCTCCCTCCCCAAAACCTCCCTCCCCTCCACCCGCCTCCCCTCCACCTGCCTCCCCTCCACCTCCCTCCCCTCCACCTGCCTCCCAGACTAGAGAACATTGTTCCCTTTGCTCTGAAATGTGAGCCCAATCTACTACAGAGGTACAGGTCAGCAACAAAAGGTCCTTGTTCTGAACATGACTGTGACCCGTCTCCCCCTTCCCTCGGACCCTGAGACCTCACATTTAGCCAGCAGGTAAAAGATTAACATCGTCTGCCAAAGTACACGTCATTCTCTATTCTGCTGGAGAGGCGTCTGAGCAAGAGCCTGACTAATAATACGTGTACGATATGCCGCTGCTCTTTGACAACAGGGACTGTCTGGAGGGTAGGGGAGGGGGGTAGTGTCCACTCTCCCTCCAGTCTATCTGCAGCAGAGAGCAGGGTAAGGTGCAGAGGAATCCGACACTGGGGTGAGGTCGGGCCGTCTGGGGAATAACCAATAGATGACTTCTTGTTCCACTAATTCCTTACACAGTAAAACAAGCTCTCTTGGAAGGGAGCCATTCCAATATGTCTATATTAAGTCTGCTGCTGTTAAAAAGCAGGGCAGACAGCACCCTCCAGCCCAGCCCCCTCCCTCCCCCTGATTCCAGGCTGGCTCAAGAACTCTGCACCGACTGGAGGCTGCTGTACTCTACTGTACTGTATGCCACACTGCCACACTGGAAACCATTCATACAGTATGTCAGTACACTAAAGGTTATACCTAAACAATTATAGGACATTTAGAAGTGTGATGTTTAGGTTATGATAGAAATAGTAATATGAGACTGTCCAACCATAATGCTGAAGATAAGAATAGAATATGATGCAGCATACCAGTATGTTGGTGAATGTTACTGATGTTCAGAATAGAATATGATGCAGCATACCAGTATGTTGGTGAATGTTACTGATGTTCAGAATAGAATATGATGCAGCATACCAGTATGTTGGTGAATGTTACTGATGTTCAGAATAGAATATGATGCAGCATACCAGTATGTTGGTGAATGTTACTGATGTTCAGAATAGAATATGATGCAGCATACCAGTATGTTGGTGAATGTTACTGATGTTCAGAATAGAATATGATGCAGCATACCAGTATGTTGGTGAATGTTACTGATGTTCAGAATAGAATATGATGCAGCATACCAGTATGTTGGTGAATGTTACTGATGTTCAGAATAGAATATGATGCAGCATACCAGTATGTTGGTGAATGTTACTGATGTTCAGAATAGAATATGATGCAGCATACCAGTATGTTGGTGAATGTTACTGATGTTCAGAATAGAATATGATGCAGCATACCAGTATGTTGGTGAATGTTACTGATGTTCAGAATAAAATATGATGCAGCATACCAGTATGTTGGTGAATGTTACTGATGTTCAGAATAGAATATGATGCAGCATACCAGTATGTTGGTGAATGTTACTGATGTTCAGAATAGAATATGATGCAGCATACCAGTATGTTGGTGAATGTTACTGATGTTCAGTAAATTGGTTGAAGCATTAACATGTTAAGAGTACAAAGCAGAAGAATGAAGCTACTCCCCTGAGAATAGACGTGATCAATGTAGATTCAACAGAAATGGTGTACTTAATGCAAATTCTTGAGTCTCAAATACCTTAAATGTAATTTAAGTTTGTAAATATTTAAAGTAATTCGATTTGTATTGAATATAATATATAATATCAAAGATAGGCCTTGGGGTTGAAATGTTATGTAGGGTACAAAAGCTGCTTTCATGATACTCTCTCTCTCGCACACAGAGGCGAGCACACACAGACACACATACGTACACACCCACACTATCCCCTCTCCCAAATAAATGTCCTACTATTCCAGAACCAGATTCTTACATTACTACCACCTCTACAATGTTACATTTCCAGAAAACATGAGATCTGTGTGGATGTTTTTTGTTAGGCACACAATGAAATAGAAGGGAAAAAAATCATATTCTGGCATGGTCTGGTCATGAAATTCAAAGGGTTTGCAGTAAACTGGTCAAATCCATGGGGACTCCCTCAAACTGCATGGGTAATGACAGGAAAGATGCAAACAGACATAAACAAACCCACAAGTGAGTCTGGGCCTGGCATCATTATCCTGCGTATACATCCCACTTCTATGGGATTGGGAATAAGCAGAATGCCTCTGACCCTCACTGCAGGGGGGCGGGTGGAGTTGTAAAAGAGGTCGGACACGGCCTAGTCAGAGAGCCCACCATAACCACGGTGAACAGGCTGGGGGGATGTCAGGAATAGAAGGGTATGAACATGTGAAGCGTAGGAGAAAATGTGAAATACTATTGGAATATGCCTGTGAAATCCTCCAATCCCTCAACATACTGTTAGGAAAGGCCAATCTCTGAGGGGCAGAAACACATGCTCTCCACATAGCATTTTATGTTGAATTATTTCCCTTCTGATACTTTTCATGTGTAAATCATCCCTTGTAAAAATATACTTCTGATGTACAGTCATTTTTCTGATATTTTCTCATATAATTCGGGTTCATTTAAAACCAACATATGATTTACATTTTTACTTTAAACATCTACTGTTTCTGTGAATATAAAAGAACACAAAACAATTCTAACAACCTCACCATTGTGGAGACTGGGTGGGAGACTGAGCGGGAGACTGGAGTGAGCTAATAAGAGACTGCAGTGTGTCTGGTGGTGGGACAGAGAGCTGGCTGGCTGGCTGGCGTTGGACCACCCCTAATCTAATAATGGCATTGTCCACACGGCGGCTGGCTGGCCTATGGGCTGGAGGCTGGTCAGGAGGGGGCTGGAGGAGCAGGGGAGGACTTCCCCTTCTTCCTGTCCTCTCCTCTGCTCCCTCCGCTCCACTCTGCACATAGACTGAGCCTCTGTCTTCACAATTGCCTCCCAGCTGCTGTGGCTTGGGAAAACAACAGAGTGGGCTCTGTTGTCCGGCAGAAAGCACGATTGTTACGAGGGACCACTTTATTACAGGCATATGAGTGTGCCAAGACTTTAAAACACGCTCAAATGTCATGTGCACACCAAGTGATGGGGAAGAATAATTCTGGAGAAAAAAATACCTAAAAAACAAAACAATTCTGTGTCTGAATAATGGTGCAGAACAGAACGGGCCATTCATTGTGTTCCATAGGGAATGCTTGGACTCTCCTCCGCCCAAAAACAAAAAGGGTATTTTTTTGCTGCCATGGGCTGAATGCTTTGCTTTGCCACCCCGGCCCTAAGAAAACACGGGCCCCCTTTCTCCCTGCCGGCTGGCCGCACACACTAGATCCTATTAATGCAGCCCTCTCCCTGTGAGTGTGCCCACTATGGAGGCCGAGGGCTGCGCAGAGCCAACGCAAAGACAAAACAGTTTGCTCAACATTAGCAGGGAAAACACTGGCCGAGCGGAGAGGGAGAGGAAGAGGAAACTAAGTCAACTTCACACTGGAGGATGTGTTCTCCGTCAACTGATATTTTCCTTCAGAGCACGGGGTCCAATGAGTGCCAAGTATAAGGCGACTGGCCACCTTCATCCAGGAAAGGATTATGGGGAGCAATAGAGTTGTAAACAGGTGCTTTATAATGATATTCAGAGGTCATAGAGTACGGCTTTATGTATCATAGCTACAGTTGGCCTCGTTTCACTATCAATAATGAGCTGTAAAGTGCTCCTGTTAGGGTTATGAAGTGTATTTAACAGTATTGTCTTATCACAGAGCTCACTAGGTTCCCTAATGCCTGATGAGATGCACTACAGCTCCAGTGATCTGCTGTCTTGTGTTGATTACTGTTATCACTAGCATTGAGCTACTATGAGAGGCTGCAGGATCCTGGCATAAATTACTAAATCCCAGTGCTTGTTTGGAATCCCCTCAGGTGACTAATTTAAGGCAGACACTCAGGTGTGACTTTACACATTACAACTGTTCATGTGACAGCCCTTGTCAAGATTCAGGCAGTTCATTAACGCAGCCTAAACAGGCGAGGTGTGGGAACACAAAGACGCTGCGCTGCCCTGCTGATAATTACAAGACCGCTAGGAGATGTTGTGTCATTAACATTAATAATGGAGGTGTCTTTATGTACATGCTTACATCACCAACAAAGACATGTGTGTTCCTAGCATATGTTCCCCACACAAATGTGCCTTTGTGTGCCAGGCAGGCAGCCTCTATGAACCCATCACATCGTGTAAGTACTGGGGATGTGTATCTTTCAACGTTTACACTCTCTACAGTTTGCCATTCACAAGCTAGGGCCCAGTGTCAGAGGAAATGGTGCCTAATGCAATAATAAGTCCATTCAATATCCCCACTCTCTGTGTGTACCTTAACCCTGACCTCACGAAGAAAAGGAAGCCGGAAGAGTCTTTCAGCGGCAAGGCAGATGTACGTCGACAAAACCTACAGAACGAATCGTCCCAGATAGCCTGGACTGTTTATATTCATAATGTGTGAATTTGTTTTAACAGGCCAGCGATATTACTAGTCTTGCTGTTCGTCCACTTAGCTTCATTTCCAAACCATCACAGCCATTGCTGAGGTTGTATCTATTAAGCCCTTTTTGTGCATCATTAAGTTTTAACAGGGGTGCGAAAGCTTTATTGTTCAAATTGCACACGACTTTATTTAACGTCAGCGTTTCTTCTGCTTCCTGACAAGAAGTCACATTTCATAACTAATTAAATTGAGCCCAACACAGGCCACTAAATGGAATTATTTGCATTCAAGTGTCAATATATTAAATCACAGGGGCTAATGAGTTGGGTCAACACTTTCTTTTATCTCTAGTCTTGCATGTGCACATCTTCATCAGCTAACAGTCTCCTTTAACTGGTGGGCGAGCATGTTATGTAGGGCTGGATCTATAGAGCTATCTCCCTCCCTGGGCTCAAGCCAAGCTGATATGATGAGACCGTTAGGGCCCCCGAATAATCCCACTACTGCCAGCCTAGCTAACACCGTCTGGAAACACGCTATCACTCCCTGCTCTATTATTCTCTTGCTATAATGCTAGTAGTTGATCTGGCTGGGCTAATTGGGGAACTTACACATTCCCTTTAACAATGTCTATTTTGGTGCGTTTTGCCAATGCATTAACAAGAATCTCTTAGAAGATCATTTGCGCCTGGAAAACAACAGAAACATCTGAGAGGCATAAATTAGGAGCCATTATCTTTGTTCAATTAGCAGCCACCCTTGTGTTTATCTAAAGTTCATTTGAAATGATTCCCCATTATATGGTAGCAGTGTGCTTTGTTCTCACTAAAATGTTAAACAAATAAAATGTTGTGTGCAATTACCGTTCATTGGATGACAAGGGCAAAGCATATTGTGTGTAGACTACAGTACAGTACAGGCTCCTGAGTGGCGCAGCAGTCTAAGGCACTGCCTCTCAGTGCAAGAGGTGTCATTACAGACCCTGGTTCGATCCCGGGCTGTATCACGGCAGTGATCGGGAGTCCCATAGGGCGACGCACAATTGGCCCAGCATCGTCCGGGTTAGGGGAGGGTTTGGCCGGGGTAGGTCGGGGTAGGCCGAGGTAGGTCGTCATTGTAAATAAGAATTTGTTCTTAACTGACTTGCCTAGTTAAATTAAATAAAAATACAGTAAGCCAGTAAATTGGGGGAATTACTGTATAGGCTTGTGTCACATGATCTTCAGATCGGGTGTGATGGGCAAGGTACCCTATTACAATGACTGTAAATAATGAAAATCGAGCAGGAGCCAGAGTGACCTTTATGGCACCGGGCAGAAACCACTTGGTCTGGGGGTGGATCCCACTCTTGCATTTGTCCTGATAATCTCCTGTATGTTCCACTATAGGTTAGAATGCTACGAGTCATGTTCAAGGAATAAGTGTGTGACTTAGAGACACACAAATAGGAGAGCCACACAGCACACTGCTGCAGTAGGACTGGAGCGGTTCACCTGCACACTGACTAGCATAGCATTAGTAGCACCAGACAGACAGACAGACAGACAGACAGACAGACAGACAGACAGACAGACAGACAGACAGACAGACAGACAGACAGACATCTCTCTGTGCCCATATAGAGGGGAGAGGGATTGTTGCCTTCATTCAAAACCAATGTGTGTGACACAAAGGGCTCTGTGTTTAATTAGGAGGTCCCTATTGCCTGGGCAGACAGGACCCCGCTTTTATAGAGCTTCCCCTGTGAATTCTATCAGCGCTTTGCAACACTGGGACATGGAGCTGCATCCTGAAAATCTCTAAAAAGGCTGCTATTCTTTCTCATGTGTTTTTGTTGGATTTCAAAAACAGACTCAGAGAGACAGCGTAAGACTGGTAGGTTAATAAAAGCAAATGATGTATTCAGGAATTTGTGGCGTAGTCTGTTCATCAATGATAATGGTGAAGAAGAAAAAAGTGATTAAATTACAGCTCAATGAGTATTTGCATGTAATGGAATTAATTCTACCTTGAGACAGACACACGTGTGTAACTTCAACAGTATGCCAATTTGAGCCTTTAAACGCATATACTGTCAAAATGGTTTGATTGTGTAAAGGAACCTTTAATGTGTCAACCAGGGAATTTATTGAAAGTTCCCTAGTCATACCCCCAAAATATATATCAAGTGAGAAAGGAAGCTGCTACTGATTAACCCTTTATTGGGGCCCTGGCCTGGCTAGCCCCTGGGCCCTGGACCCCTGGGCCTGTCATGCTTCTTCAAGCTCTACTGTTGTTAAATGACCACAGCAAAGGGAGGGAGGGAGGGAGGGAGGCCGGCTCTACGGCCCTGGGGATACTGTGCTGCACATATGAGAGGAATCAGGCCCTCACTAGCTCTTGAGCAGGGCCATATGTCTGTATGTCTGTCTGTTTGTCAGCCAGCCAGACCCCTGAAGGTAGAGCTTCTCCTCAGGCTCTCTCTACACCTTCTCTATGTTAACACTCACCTATAACACACTGATAAACACACAAACTCATAGGATACACAAACATACACACACAAATACAAGCACAGACATATAAACATATAAAGACACCCACACACATGTACACAAGTTCTACAGTATGTGTGAGTTGTTGTGTTGTGGTGTTGCTGTGCTTTATAGGAGTGTGTCTGCCTGGCAGGCTAGGATGTGGAGGTGGTTAGCTAGCCCTTGTGTAATTAAATAGTATCTTTAATCTGGGAACTGTCTGCAGCTATTATCATTTAACCCTTAGAAGTCCCCTGCTGTTCCTCCACACCATTTAAAACCACATGTGAGGAAACCTTTTCCACTTTGAAGTGAGGGCTGACAACAAGGCACTGGTCTTTTCTCTTCTAACTAAGGCAATGGAACTTCTTTAAAGCCAAACAACAAGTACCAGCACACTCTGTGCTCTTGGTAGATGCTATGCGGCGCAAAATATTATTGTTGTAGTATTGTTTGTATTACATTATAGTTTTTTTTTTTACTTCGTATATTTTTGTAGTAACATAAATAAATGTAATATTTCAATAACCTTAAGTCCAAAATAGCTCCAAATAGAACACAGATCTAAGAACAATAATTCTCTATATAAAGTGAATCTACAATAGGCATCATTCCCAGCCAGATGCATAAATAGAGATGAATAAAGTGTAGAGTGACTCAAAATGAGTGGATCAGTGGACGGTATAAGTCCTGGGAGGGGTGTGGATGTAGCCACCCTGTACTGGCTGGAGGGCTTGGTGGAGAGGGGGGTGGGAGGTGGAGGAGTAGGGGGTGGGAGATTGGGGGAGAGGGGGGTGGGGGATTGAGGGAGAGGGGGTGGGGGATTGGTGGAGAGGGGGGTGGGGGATTGGGGGAGAGGGGGTTGGGAGATTGGGGGAGAGGGGGGTGGGGGATTGAGGGAGAGGGGGTTGGGAGATTGGGGGAGAGGGGGTGGGGGATTGGGGGAGAGGGGGTGGGGGATTGGGGGAGAGGGGGTTGGGAGATTGGGGGAGAGGGGGGTGGGGGATTGAGGGAGAGGGGGTGGGGGATTGGTGGAGAGGGGGGTGGGGGATTGGGGGAGAGGGGGTTGGGAGGTGGAGGAGTAGGAGTAGGGGTTGGGGGATTGGGGGAGAGGGGGTTGGGAGATTGGTGGAGAGGGGGTTGGGAGATTGGGGGAGAGGGGTTTGGGAGATTGGGGGAGAGGGGTTTGGGAGATTGGGGGAGAGGGGGTTGGGAGATTGGAGGAGAGGGGGGTGGAAGATTGAGGGAGAGGGGGTTGGAGGATTGGTGGAGAGGGGTTTGGGAGATTGGGGGAGAGGGGTTTGGGAGATTGGGGGAGAGGGGGTTGGGAGATTGGGGGAGAGGGGGTTGGGAGATTGGGGGAGAGGGGGTTGGGAGATTGGGGGAGAGGGGTTTGGGAGATTGGGGGAGAGGGGGTTGGGAGATTGGGGGAGAGGGGGTTGGGAGATTGGGGGAGAGGGGGTTGGGAGGTGGAGGAGTAGGGTTTGACAGCGGAAGACAGTCACGTGGAGGTCCTTCACATGAGCAGGAGGAGGAAAAGCAGCTCTGAGCTAGATAAGTAGAACCAGACCTGGCCAATGACGAGAACGTTTAAGGCTGCTGGATTAAAAGAGTGAACCAACAATGGTCTCCACAGAAACCCATATGAGTGGGATCTTTATATCACTGCTAAACATACGGTGCAACAATGCCAGCTCAGAGTTATAATTATAAACATAGGTAATAAAGTATGGATTGTTATTGTGTTATTGTGAATGTGAGGACAGACAGACACATTGTAATTGACCTAACAGGGTTTTTCTGATTAAAAGCATCCCCCCCATTTCATCTGGGGAGCTCCGTTCTTCAACCTGCACCGTGTGAAGATAAAGTTCAGCCTTTCAGGGAATATTTATTATCTTGTGTGTGTGTGTGTGTGTGTGTGTGTGTGTGTGTGTGTGTGTGTGTGTGTGTGTGTGTGTGTGTGTGTGTGTGTGTGTGTGTGTGTGTGTGTGTGTGTGTGTGTGTGTGTGTGTGTGTGTGTGTGTGTGTGTGTGTCACTTCGACTCACACCGTACCAGCCCCATCTTTCAGGAATGCATGGACTGTTGCCATCTCCATGCACAGGAGATACACGGCAGCTCGGAAGCCTCGTGAGAGAGGAGCAGGAATTTCCACCTGGCCTATATCTGTGTGAGAGCAGAGGGGCTGGAGGATTGGGGGCTTTGTGGGGATGGGGCCTGGGGGATGGAGGGATGGGGCATGGGCAAGGACAGCTAACTGTTACTATAGCCAGAGAGCTGCACTCCATCACACCCCCTCCATCACCCCCCCCCCGCAAACCTCTCTGACCCCCACCTGTCATCACAACCTCCCAGTCAGTTGGCCCCTGTGGGCAGGGAGCAGACCTTCAAACAATTACTACCCCCAATAGACTGACCTAGGGGTCCTCTGAGACTGGAGTTGCCCCTGGGTTGGATCAAATACAGCCATTAGAAAAACGAATGAAAATTCCTCCAATCCATAGCGATTATCTCTATATAAAAATATCCTCTTCACAGAAACATGTGTTCGGCCAACAACAGCAGTCACCACCATTTTATTAAGTCATTTCATAGACTGCTACCCATGCTGCTAACATATGGCTGTGCTGCCATTCACTCCTCTATAATTACAGAAAGCCATATGTAAGACTCAGACGTTAAAATAAAACCAGATTTGTTGCAATTGGGGAAGAATAAAAAGTGGGTGTGATTGTCAAGGAGACAGCCCCTAACAGTCCAATCGAGTGCCGGTCGATGTAGCTGATTGATGCAGAGGCTAAACAAACAGGCAGAACAGAGCTCTGCTTAGCATCTATTTCTGCCTTTCTGTCTCCTTAACTCATTCACACAGCTTTGATGACTCTGTTATGTAAGAAACACATGCTCTGTTACGGATCAGATTTACTTCAACATTTTGCTTTTAATTGTCACAAGCCTCTAGTTGATTCCCTAATGGTGTTTATCAAGTTTAATACTTGATTCACATAACAGTAATCCTCTCCCTGAGCGGAATTTAACAATAACAAGGGACAGCTAGAGGAACAAAAAACGAGTTTAAAATAAAACACAGAGCCTTGAGCTTTAAACTTTTGATAAGCCCCTAACACCATAATCAAAACATCTGCTATCTTAAAACAAGTGACATTGTAATCCCGAAGGACAAAGAATCAATCTCTCTCCCTCCTCTAAGTAGAACTAGATGAAAAGAGAGAGAAGGCCATTCAAACGGAGACTCAAATAAATTGGACCGTGTCTTGTTCCAGACCGTTCTGCCTGTTTCTGCACACCCCTCCCTAACTCCCTCAGTCCTTTCCTCTCTCCCTCTCTCCCTCCCTCCCTCCCTCCCTAAAAGAAAACCCCTGAAAGTGCATGGCATGCCAGGGAGGGTGTCCAGTTACGGTCCTGGTGGTTTTATTTGGACTCCTCCGGTCCGGTTTACAGCCCCCACTGATGTGATCAGTTACATCATCAATACAGCACCAGAATCTGAAGCGTTTCCCCCTGGAGCCAAACTACAAGCACTTTGATGGTGAAGAGGAGGATCTCTAGTAAAGCCCACTGTTCTCCATACTAACAGCAGGGTAACCCAATCCCCCAGTGCTGTTTTACTACTGCTAAAAGTCTGCAACACGCAGGTTTGGAAGATTGTTTAGAGTACTAATTCACTCAAAGCTGTTGTATATTAAGAGGACGGGGGCATTTTTAAGAGCAGAAAACAGAGTGCCGACGAGGTGCCTCGCTACCTCGCCCCGGCCTGCCTCATCCCTCCCCTCATCCCTTTGGTTGGCCATCTTTACGAGCAGCCAGACCAGCCCCACAGAGGACAGAGTAAAACTGGGTCACGAGGGGAGAAAATGTAATGAAGTAAGCATTAAAGGACTTGCGGTAGGATAAACAAAATGTCTAACATGATCAAACTGATTTGAAGTTGTTGTGAGATTAATCTATGCTTGATAAGGGCCTGGTGAGGGTTGTAAACAAGCAGACAGACTGAGGGGAGTGCAGCAGATGGTGTAAATATGTGTCTCTTTTGTTTAATTGTAGATATAGTGGTGTTTCATCAGGACAGATCACAGGGACAGAGATCTTTACATCTAGGGGCCTCTCTATCTGTTTGAAATAGATCCATACACTTTCAGTACCTCCCCAAGTGTGGTGGAAGAGATATAACACCCTCATCCCTGAACTGCTCATCAAGGGGAATTTCCAGGTAGCACACTAGTCTTTAACCACAGCATGAAAAGTATGATGTGTTGTGGTGATGTGTGAGTGAGCCCAGGAGTAAAGAGTCCTTATTAAGGGGACTTGGTCCCAGGGCATAGGGTGCTCTATTCTAGAGTGTATGCTAGTGAGGGTACTGTGCTAGAGAGCAGAGTGAGTTCATCTTTAGTGGAGTGATGGGAAGTCATTTCTCACAAACACTGTGGACAGTGCCAGCAGCACCAGAGTGGCCAGCTCTCTGGCCCCTCCAGCAGAAGCAGACATTGACAGTGGGGCCTTTCTCTTGGGAAGTGCACTTGAAAGAGGGATGTTTATGGCCCAGCACTAAATCCTGCTTTTGTGCTTAATGCCGTGTAAATCCAAGGGGTTTGCTTTGCTGCTATGCCTCCACACATCACAGGGACTGGGGACTGGGGAGAGCCCTGGAGGAGTGGAGAGGGAAGGGGGTGAAGAGGGGATCTATAGCCCCCTCCACCATTCAACTGGGACCCTTACAAAGTACGCCTACTACAGGAGGGACAGATTCTCACCAAGGGAAAACATGTTTACTTCAAAGTATGGAACTGATAATGAAGCCATTTGCGATGGTGAATTGAGAGGAGAATGATGCTTTAATGATCCTGCTCAAAACAGAGAACAGAGAACAGAGAAAAGAGACAGAGACAGAGACAGAGACAGAGACAGAGACAGAGACAGAGACAGAGACAGAGACAGAGACAGAGACAGCGACAGCGACAGCGACAGCGACAGCGACAGAGACAGAGACAGAGACAGAGACAGAGACAGAGACAGAGACAGAGACAGAGACAGAGACAGAGACAGAGACAGAGAGAGAGAGAGAGAGAGAGAGAGAGAGAGAGAGAGAGGGTGTGTGTTGGTAGTGAATGTGTGTTGGTAGTGGGTGTGTGTTGGTAGTGAGTGTGTGTCGGTAGTGGGTGTGTGTTGGTAGTGAGTGTGTGTTGGTAGTGAGTGTGTGTTGGTAGTGGGTGTGTGTTGGTGGTGGGTGTGTGTTGGTAGTGAGTGTGTGTTGGTAGTGAGTGTGTGTTGGTAGTGAGTGTGTGTTGGTAGTGAGTGTGTGTTGGTAGTTGGTAGTGGGTGTGTGTTGGTAGTGAGTGTGTGTCGGTAGTGGGTGTGTGTTGGTAGTGAGTGTGTGTCGATAGTGGGTGTGTGTTGGTAGTGAGTGTGTGTTGGTAGTGGGTGTGTGTTGGTAGTGAGTGTGTGTCGGTAGTGGGTGTGTGTTGGTAGTGAGTATGTGTCGGTAGTGGGTGTGTGTTGGTAGTGAGTGTGTGTCGGTAGTGAGTGTGTGTCGGTAGTGGGTGTGTGTCGGTAGTGAGTGTGTGTTGGTAGTGAGTGTGTGTTGGTAGTGAGTGTGTGTTGGTAGTGGGTGTGTGTTGGTAGTGGGTGTGTGTTGGTAGTGAGTGTGTGTTGGTAGTGGGTGTGTGTTGGTAGTGAATGTGTGTTGGTAGTGAGTGTGTGTTGGTAGTGGGTGTGTGTTGATAGTGGGTGTGTGTTGGTAGTGAGTGTGTGTTGGTAGTGGGTGTGTGTTGGTAGTGAGTGTGTGTTGGTAGTGGGTGTGTGTTGGTAGTGAATGTGCGTTGGTAGTGAGTGTGTGTTGGTAGTGGGTGTGTGTTGATAGTGAGTGTGTGTTGGTATTGAGTGTGTGTCGGTAGTGAGCGTGTATAAGTAGTGAGTGTGTGTTGTTAGTGAGTGTGTGTCGGTAGTGAGTGTATGTTGGTAGTGAGCGTGTGTCGGTAGTGAGTGTATAATCTCCACCCGGCACAGCCAGAAGAGGACTGGCCACCCCTCATAGCCTGGTTCCTCTCTAGGTTTCTTCCTAGGTTTTGGCCTTTCTAGGGAGTTTTTCCTAGCCACCGTGCTTCTACACCTGCATTACTAGCTGTTTGGGGTTTTAGGCTGGGTTTCTGTACAGCACTTCGAGATATTAGCTGATGTACGAAGGGCTATATAAAATAAAATTGATTGATTGATTGATATGTCGGTAGTGAGTGTATGTCGGTAGTGAGTGTATGTCGGTAGTGAGTGTATGTTGGTAGTGAGCGTGTGTCGGTAGTGAGCGTGTGTCGGTAGTGAGTGTGTGTTGGTAGTGAGCGTGTGTTGGTAGTGAGCGTGTGTCGGTAGTGAGTGTATGTTGGTAGTGAGCGTGTGTCGGTAGTGAGCGTGTGTCGGTAGTGAGTGTTTGTGGGTAGTGAGTGTATGTTGGTAGTGAGTGTATGTTGGTAGTGAGTGTGTGTTGGTAGTGAGTGTGTGTTGGTAGTGAGTGTGTGTCGGTAGTGAGTGTGTGTCGGTAGTGGGTGTGTGTTGGTAGTGAGTGTGTGATGGTAGTGAGTGTGTGTTGGTAGTGGGTGTGTGTTGGTAGTGAGTGTGTGATGGTAGTGGGTGTGTGATGGTAGTGGGTGTGTGTTGGTAGTGAGTGTGTCTTGGTAGTGAGTGTGTGTTGGTAGTGGGTGTGTGTTGGTAGTGAGTGTGTGTCGGTAGTGAGTGTGTGTCGGTAGTGGGTGTGTGTTGGTAGTGAGTGTGTCTTGGTAGTGAGTGTGTGTTGGTAGTGGGTGTGTGTTGGTAGTGAGTGTGTGTCGGTAGTGAGCGTGTATAGGTAGTGAGTGTGTGTCGGTAGTGAGTGTGTGTCGGTAGTGAGTGTATGTCGGTAGTGAGTGTGTATCGGTAGTGAGCGTGTGTCGGTAGTGAGTGTATGTCGGTAGTGAGTGTATGTTGGTAGTGAGCGTGTGTCGGTAGTGAGTGTATGTCGGTAGTGAGTGTATGTTGGTAGTGAGCGTGTGTCGGTAGTGAGTGTGTGTCGGTAGTGAGTGTATGTCGGTAGTGAGTGTATGTTGGTAGTGAGTGTATGTTGGTAGTGAGTGTGTGTTGGTAGTGAGTGTGTGATGGTAGTGGGTGTGTGTTGGTAGTGAGTGTGTGATGGTAGTGGGTCTGTGTTGGTAGTGAGTGTGTGATGGTAGTGGGTGTGTGATGGTAGTGGGTGTGTGTCGGTAGTGAGTGTGTGTTGGTAGTGAGTGTGTGTTGGTAGTGAGTGTGTGTTGGTAGTGGGTGTGTGTTGGTAGTGGGTGTGTGTTGGTAGTGAGTGTGTGTTGGTAGTGGGTGTGTGTTGGGTGTGTGTTGGTAGTGAGTGTGTGTTGGTAGTGAGTGTGTGTTGGTAGTGGGTGTGTGTTGGTAGTGGGTGTGTGTTGGTAGTGAGTGTGTGTTGGTAGTGAGTGTGTGTTGGTAGTGGGTGTGTGTTGGTAGTGGGTGTGTGTTGGTGGTGGGTGTGTGTTGGTGGTTGGTGTGTGTTGGTGGTGGGTGGGTGTGTGTTGGTAGTGGGTGTGTGTTGGTAGTGAGTGTGTGTTGGTAGTGGGTGTGTGTTGGGTGTGGGTGTGTGTTGGTAGTGGGTGTGTGTTGGGTGTGTGTTGGTAGTTAGTGTATGTCAGTAGTGGGTGTGTGTTGGTAGTGGGTGTGTGTTGGTAGTGGGTGTGTGTTGGTAGTGGGTGTGTGTTGGTAGTGAGTGTATGTTGGTAGTGAGTGTATGTTGGTAGTGGGTGTGTGTTGGTAGTGAGTGTATGTTGGTAGTGGGTGTGTGTTGGTAGTGAGTGTATGTTGGTAGTGAGTGTGTGTTGGTAGTGAGTGTATGTTGGTAGTGAGTGTATGTCGGTAGTGAGTGTATGTTGGTAGTGAGTGTATGTTGGTAGTGAGTGTATGTTGGTAGTGGGTGTGTGTTGGGTGTGTGTCGGTAGTGGGTGTGTGTTGGTAGTGGGTGTGTGTTGGGTGTGTGTTGGTAGTGGGTGTGTGTTGGTAGTGAGTGTGTGTTGGTAGTGAGTGTGTGTTGGTAGTGGGTGTGTGTTGGTAGTGGGTGTGTGATGGTAGAGGGAGTGTGTTGGTAGTGAGTGTGTGCCGGTAGTGAGTGTGTGTCGGTAGTGAGTGTGTGTCGGTAGTGAGTGTGTGTTGGTAGTGAGTGTGTGTCGGTAGTGGGTGTGTGTCGGTAGTGAGTGTGTGTTGGGAGTGAGTGTGCGTTGGTAGTGAGCGTGTGTTGGTAGTGAGTGTGTGATGGTAGTGAGTGTGTGTCGGTAGTGAGTTTGTGTTGGTAGTGAGTGTATGTTGGTAGTGAGTGCGTGTTGGTAGTGAGTGTGTGTCGGTAGTGAGTTTGTGTTGGTAGTGAGTGTGTGTTGGTAGTGGGTGTGTGTTGGTAGTGAGTGTGTGATGGTAGTGGGTGTGTGTTGGTAGTGAGTGTGTGATGGTAGTGGGTGTGTGTTGGTGGTGGGTGTATGTTGGTAGTGAGTGTGTGTTGGTAGTGGGTGTGTGTTGGGTGTGAGTTGGTAGTGGGTGTGTGTCGGTAGTGAGTGTGTGTTGGTAGTGAGTGTGTGTTGGTAGTGAGTGTGTGTTGGTAGTGAGTGTGTGTCGGTAGTGGGTGTGTGTTGGTAGTGAGTGTGTGTCGGTAGTGAGTGTGTGTTGGTAGTGGGTGTGTGTTGGTAGTGAGTGTGTGTCGGTAGTGAGTGTGTGTTGGTAGTGGGTGTGTGTTGGTAGTGAGTGTGTGATGGTAGTGGGTGTGTGTTGGTAGTGGGTGTGTGTCGGTAGTGAGTGTGTGTTGGTAGTGGGTGTGTGTTGGTAGTGGGTGTCTGATGGTAGTGAGTGTGTGTTGGTAGTGGGTGTGTGTTGGGTGTGTGTTGGTAGTGGGTGTGTGTTGGATGTGTGTTGGTAGTGAGTGTGTGTTGGTAGTGAGTGTGTGTTGGTAGTGGGGGTGTGTTGGTAGAGGGTGTGTGTTGGTAGTGAGTGTGTGTTGGTAGTGAGTGTGTGTTGGTAGTGAGTGTGTTTTGGTAGTGGGTGTGTGTTGGTAGTGGGTGTGTGTTGGTGGTGGGTGTGTGTTGGTGGTGGGTGTGTGTGTGTTGGTGGTGGGTGTGTGTTGGTAGTGTGTGTGTGTTGGTAGTGAGTGTGTGTTGGTAGTGGGTGTGTGTTGGTAGTGGGTGTGTGTTGGTAGTGGGTGTGTGTTGGGTGTGTGTTGGTAGTGAGTGTGTGATGGTAGTGGGTGTGTGTTGGTAGTGAGTGTGTGTTGGTAGTGGGTGTGTGATTGTAGTGGGTGTGTGTTGGTAGTGAGTGTGTGTTGGTAGTGAGTGTATGTTGGTAGTGAGTGTATGTTGGTAGTGAGTGTATGTTGGTAGTGAGTGTGTGTTGGTAGTGAGTGTATGTTGGTAGTGAGTGTATGTTGGTAGTGAGTGTGTGTTGGTAGTGAGTGTATGTTGGTAGTGAGTGTATGTTGGTAGTCAGTGTATGTTGGTAGTGAGTGTATGTTGGTAGTGAGTGTATGTTGGTAGTGAGTGTATGTTGGTAGTGAGTGTATGTTGGTAGTGAGTGTATGTCGGTAGTGAGTGTATGTCGGTAGTGAGTGTCTGTTGGTAGTGGGTGTGTGTTGGGTGTGTGTTGGTAGTGGGTGTGTGTTGGTAGTGGGTGTGTGTTGGGTGTGTGTTGGTAGTGGGTGTGTGTTGGTAGTGAGTGTGTGTTGGTAGTGAGTGTGTGTTGGTAGTGGGTGTGTGTTGGTAGTGAGTGTGTGTTGGTAGTGAGTGTGTGTTGGTAGTGAGCGTGTGTTGGTAGTGAGTGTGTGATGGTATTGAGTGTGTGTTGGTAGTGAGTGTGTGTTGGTGGTGGTTGTGTGATGGTAGTGGGTGTGTGATGGTAGTGAGTGTGTGTTGGTAGTGGGTGTGTGATGGTAGTGGGTGTGTGATGGTAGTAAGTGTGTGTTGGTAGTGAGTGTGTGTTGGTAGTGAGTGTGTGTTGGTAGTGGGTGTGTGTCGGTAGTGAGTGTATGTTGGTAGTGAGCGTGTGTTGGTAGTGAGTGTGTGTTGGTAGTGAGTGTGTGTTGGTAGTGAGTGTGTGTTGGTAGTGAGTGTGTGTTGGTAGTGAGTGTGTGTTGGTAGTGAGTGTGTGTTGGTAGTGAGTGTGTGTCGGTAGTGAGTGTGTGTCGGTAGTGGGTGTGTGTCGGTAGTGAGTGTATGTCGGTAGTGAGTGTATGTTGGTAGTGAGCGTGTGTCGGTAGTGAGTGTGTGTTGGTAGTGAGTGTATGTCGGTAGTGAGTGTGTATTGGTAGTGAGTGTGTGTCGGTAGTGAGTGTGTGTCGGTAGTGATTGTGTGTTGGTAGTGGGTGTGTGTTGGTAGTGAGTGTGTGTTGGTAGTGAGTGTGTGTTGGTAGTGAGTGTGTGTTGGTAGTGAGTGTGTGTTGGTAGTGGGTGTGTGTTGGTAGTGAGTGTGTGTTGGTAGTGAGTGTGTGTTGGTAGTGAGTGTGTGTTGGTAGTGAGTGTGTGTTGGTAGTGAGTGTGTGTTGGTAGTGGGTGTGTGTTGGTAGTGAGTGTGTGTTGGTAGTGAATGTGTGTTGGTATTGAGTGTGTGTTGGTAGTGAGTGTGTGTTGGTAGTGAGTGTGTGTTGGTAGTGGGTGTGTGTTGGTAGTGGGTGTGTGTTGGTAGTGAGTGTGTGTTGGTAGTGGGTGTGTGTTGGTAGTGAGTGTGTGTCGGTAGTGAGTGTGTGTTGGTAGTGAGTGTGTGTTGGTAGTGAGTGTGTGTCGGTAGTGAGTGTATGTTGGTAGTGAGTGTGTATCGGTAGTGAGCGTGTGTCGGTAGTGAGTGTGTGTTGGCAGTGATTGTGTGTTGGTAGTGGGTGTGTGTTGGTAGTGAGTGTGTGTTGGTATTGAGTGTGTGTTGGTAGTGGGTGTGTGTTGGTAGTGGGTGTGTGTTGGTAGTGGGTGTGTGTTGGTAGTGGGTGTGTGTTGGTAGTGAGTGTGTGTTGGTAGTGGGTGTGTGTTGGTAGTGAGTGTGTGTTGGTAGTGAGTGTGTGTTGGTAGTGAGTGTGTGTTGGTAGTGAGTGTGTGTTGGTAGTGAGTGTGTGTTGGTAGTGGGTGTGTGTTGGTAGTGAGTGTGTGTTGGTAGTGAGTGTGTGTTGGTAGTGAGTGTGTGTTGGTAGTGAGTGTGTGTTGGTAGTGGGTGTGTGTTGGTAGTGGGTGTGTGTTGGTAGTGGGTGTGTGTTGGTAGTGAGTGTGTGTTGGTAGTGGGTGTGTGTTGGTAGTGAGTGTGTGTCGGTAGTGAGTGTGTGTTGGTAGTGAGTGTGTGTTGGTAGTGAGTGTGTGTCGGTAGTGAGTGTATGTTGGTAGTGAGTGTGTATCGGTAGTGAGCGTGTGTCGGTAGTGAGTGTGTGTTGGTAGTGATTGTGTGTTGGTAGTGGGTGTGTGTTGGTAGTGAGTGTGTGTTGGTATTGAGTGTGTGTTGGTAGTGGGTGTGTGTTGGTAGTGGGTGTGTGTTGGTAGTGGGTGTGTGTTGGTAGTGGGTGTGTGTTGGTAGTGAGTGTGTGTTGGTAGTGGGTGTGTGTTGGTAGTGAGTGTGTGTCGGTAGTGAGTGTGTGTCGGTAGTGAGTGTGTGTTGGTAGTGAGTGTGTGTTGGTAGTGAGTGTGTAGTAGTAGCAGGATAAGTAATAGGTGGGTCATAAGAGAAGACTGCTCCTGGCACCAGACCCACCCTACAGTAAAGCCTTGGATTTCCTCAGACGGCTGGGCTGGGGCAACGACCTTGACTACAGTTAGCCACTGACCGACCACCCCTACCCAGAGTAGCCAGCCTGTCTGTATCCAACACTCAGCATGGGTGGTCCCTAACCTGACCACACTGTACTGTACCAACTCACCAACACACATGCCCAACACTCCCCACATACACAATCCGCACACTGGCACTCTCCCTCCTCTCCTCTCCTCTCCTCTCCTCCTGCTACCTCTCATGCTGTTTTCTTTCTTTCTTTCAGCAAATATGCCATGTTTATTTATGGTGCCCTCGTTCCATTTTTCTTGGTCTGTGTCTCGTGTGAATACTCTCGCCCCTCCTCCCCCATTTCCATGTTTTTCTCCATTTTCCATAATTACTTAGGGGAGAAAAGAACACAATCCACTTTGGAGAGAAAACGCATGGCAATGACCACCACCATACACACTGACATTACTTCAATAAAAACTTCAATCTGAGCTGAGCATAAAACAAGCTATTCTATGTGCACCTTTATAAATATATTAGTCTTGTTCAAGTAAATTAACAAACATTTAAAGGACTAAAACTGAATACTATATAAAACAAACTTCTTCTTCCACCAAAAACAGTATCTCCCTTAGCCACCACATTGGCGTGAACAACGTTTTCCCCTCACTAACAATATGCTGTGAACAGTAGCCCCGGTGCTGTCTAAAGGCCTGCCACGTCGCTCAATTGGGATGGTATCATTTCAAAGGCAGCATTTACCAGCCTCTTTCATGTCCCCACCTCCACCCTCCAGGCACTTCTCTCTCTACCAGCAGCAGCATGCATCATTAGGTGTCGTTACTTTCTCTTCTCTCCATCTTTGTTAATTAGGATGTGATAATTATTCCCCTCCATCTTTACCCTTCCCAATTACCAATGGCCAATTACCATGTAATGTGAATGACGACTGTAAGACAGAGTGACAGAAGAATGAAGCGAAAGAGAAAGAAGGAAGGAGATAGAGAGAAAGATAAAGGAAGACAGAAAAGTACCAGTGCTGAGCTGTACCAGTGTAATGTCTGTCAGACAGAAACCCATAGAAACCCATGAGATTACACATGTGGCCTGTGGTGGGGTGTGGCTGGGGAAGGAAAGGCCAGTGAGAGAGTGGAAGGGTGAGGGGAACACATGAACGAGCCACTGACCTGAATCTGCTGCTGAAGGATATTGATTTTGTGTTGCTGCTGCAGAAGCTGCTGCTGTTGTCTGGCAATCTGTAGATAAACACCAGAGAAGAAGAGTCACTAGAGTCAGAAACATGTTCCTCTCATCTCAGAGTACAGTACATGCTTATACCACTCAGCCAGGCCGGGGACCCACTATCAACTGACACTAAGGAAAACATGACACTCTAACTGCAGGACAGTATTTGCAAACAAGAAGTCATGGTGATCTGAGCCCCATTACAACATATCACCACCTGCCTAAAGACATGACAAGTCAACAGTGGTCTTCAGCATTAGTCATAGTATAGCAGAGCTGTAGATGATGTGGCCTTCAGCATTAGTCATAGTATAGCAGAGCTGTAGATGATGTGGCCTTCAGCATTAGTCATAGTATAGCAGAGCTGTAGATGATGTGGCCTTCAGCATTAGTCATAGTATAGCAGAGCTGTAGATGATGTGGCCTTCAGCATTAGTCATAGTATAGCAGAGCTGTAGATGATGTGGCCTTCAGCATTAGTCATAGTATAGCAGAGCTGTAGATGATGTGGCCTTCAGCATTAGTCATAGTATAGCAGAGCTGTAGATGATGTGGCCTTCAGCATTAGTCATAGTATAGCAGAGCTGTAGATGATGTGGCCTTCAGCATTAGTCATAGTATAGCAGAGCTGTAGATGATGTGGCCTTCAGCATTAGTCATAGTATAGCAGAGCTGTAGATGATGTGGCCTTCAGCATTAGTCATAGTATAGCAGAGCTGTAGATGATGTGGCCTTCAGCATTAGTCATAGTATAGCAGAGCTGTAGATGATGTGGCCTTCAGCATTAGTCATAGTATAGCAGAGCTGTAGATGATGTGGCCTTGCTGGTCTAGCTTGTTTTCTGTCTATGTGCTTGCCTAGGAGGGCTGTGATGGACAGTCTGAGATGGGGAAGCAGAGACGGAGATTGATGTGTTTACAATGGTGGTAACTGGTGTAGGCTGAGCTGGACCGGGCCGGGCTGGGTAGGAGTGTTCTGTCAGACTCCTATCCCTCTCCTCTGAGTGGCACGGCATCTGCCCGTGAGCAGCCCCCATCTATCCCAGCAGCCTCTCTGTCTAACTACACGCTCGCTTCATTGAGCATGACAACCTAGTTTTAAGTGTCATTTAATTTTCATTTTCAAATATAATTACAAAGTGTTCACTGTAAGATATCAGTCGTCTGCAAATGTGTCAGGATTAATTTGTGCTTCTTCACGAGTGTCAACAGTTAATTACTATGTCGTGTCTGGATGGCTAAATGACATTCTAACTCTGGGCAGGTTCTCCTCTTCTCCCCCCACTCTATCCTACCCTTTTCTTCTTCATTGGGGGATAGACAGATCTGCTCTCTCTCATACATGATGGCAAAACATGCAAATATCCTAAATCACTATATAGTTTATTAATATCAACATAGCATACCATGGAACACCCTTCTTCATAATACTGTGATTTCACATATGGAAGAAAACAAAAAAAAACAAATTTAGTTTATAGTAAAAGATGATTGAACAATAGCATGATTGAAAGGTATACAGTACTGTACATAACATCCCAGGTAATTGACCTTCACAGTTATTAGCACATGCAGGACTGAAAGCTGTAGGGAGAAGGCTAACTGTAATTGTAGGCTGTAGTCCAGGCTGGTAATTTACTCCTGGCCATTAGGAGGCTTGGTGATAATAAACCCGTCGCCAGTGTGGACAGATCCCGTCCTTATTTCCAACCAGACATTAACACAGTTCATGGGCTGTGTTAATTTGCTGATTTGTACAATATGCCTCATTTGGCTGATTTGTGCCACCCTTCTAACGCAGGGACAGATTGTTCTAGTAGGGCTCTATTTACAAGATATAGACGACCTCCAGTGTTTAATATCATGTTTAATTCACATAGCCACTAAAATGTGTTAATACAAGTCATAATGACATTTTTCTCAACACACAGCATAAACGTGGGCGAGAGAGCATGACGACACTTAAATGAAATACTCAAGCTAATATACGGTAAAATAAAACATCTTTTAAATCTAATATTATTTCAAATTCCTACTAAGTAATAACACTTTACTGGCATCTTTCGGCAATAAAGTTTCCTGATGAATCAATAGAGGGTTTAGGGATTTTTTATGCATTTATTAAAGGGAGGAATATGTGTAAGATGTATAACGACAGGAAAGTGGTAGAGAGAGAGAGAGACAGAGAGTGGGAGAGCGCGAGACAGAGACACACAGAGAGAGAGAGAGAGAGAGAGAGAGACAGAGACAGAGACAGAGAGAGAGAGAGAGAGAGACAGACAGAGAGAGACAGAGAGAGAGAGCATATAGGTTTCCCATGCCAATAAAGCATGGGAGAGCGTGAGACAGAGACACACAGAGAGAGAGAGAGAGAGAGAGAGAGAGACAGAGACAGAGAGAGAGAGAGAGAGACAGAGAGAGAGAGAGAGAGACAGAGAGAGACAGAGACAGAGACAGAGAGAGAGAGCATATAGGTTTCCCATGCCAATAAAGCCCTTAAATTGAATTGAATTGAGAGAGACAGAAAGAGAGAGAGAGAGAGAGAAAGAGAGAGAGAAAGAGAGAGAGAAAGAGAGAAAGAGAGACAGACAGACAGACAGACAGACAGACAACACACATACACAACCAGTGTGTTCTTACCTGTTCCTGCTGCTGGCGGGCCAGCTCCATTTGCTGCCTCTGTTTCTCCATCTGTGAGGCGGCCAGCTTCTTCTGCTCATCGTGAGCGGCCAGGAGCTGCTCTCTCAGGCTGATCAGCTGAGTGATCATGGTGCTCAGCTGGTGCTCTTTCTCTACCAGGCTCTCTGGAGTACCTGGAGGGGGGGAACAGGGGTCAGGTGAAAGGTTAGAGGTCAGCAGGGTGATCATGGTGAGGGGTGTCAGGTTGGAGATGGACACAAAGTACTCACATGTGTACTATACAGAGAATACCCTTGAGCACACAGAGACAAACAGATACAGATACAAGCATGCGAGAGAACATCTATGAAGAACCAAGAAACAGGTTCTTTCTAGGCATCTACAGTATGTGCCAGGATCCCTATTTCAATGAGATGAAAATAAATGCAGAACATGTTTTATTGTACTATTCTATGAATCTATTCATATCAACATCTGAAATACTTGGCCATGTCAAAGAAGACTTTACTGTCTCACGCCAGCCTTGATCTGCCACTGACTGTGGAATGACTTCCCTAACAGTGCTGAGGTCACAGCTCTGAGTTGTCAATTTTAGCTGCTCACAGCTTCACAGAGGGTGAGAAGAGAAAAGGGGCAGGGAGGGATTGTTCCCGGGGAATAAGGAGAGCTGTTGGGGGGGCTGATGGGGGTTGTGGGGGGGTGGGGGGTATGATAGAGGTTGTGGGGGGGCTGATGGGGGGAGGTGGCAGATGAGTGCCAAAGTCACAACATAGCAGCAGACAGCAGCCCGTCACATCCTCCTCGTCTCACTCTTCTTCCTCTGTCACACCACCAGCTCACGTAGCGAGATGTTGCCACTGTTTCTAATGACTCACCTCCTCTCTTCCTCCTCTCCCCTCCTCCTCCTTTTCTCTCTAATTAGGGGAGGAGCAGACACAGACAGCTCTCTCTAAGAGGGTCACTGAATGTAGACATCTATAGCTACTCTGCTGCATCCTCTGACAAGTGACAACACATAGCAACACCAACTAGACTGCTGCCCTGAAATACACACAGCTACTGGAAACAAAGTGAGACATTTCCATAAACAAGAGGAGAGAGAGGAGTCATGTTTCTCCTGGGTGATGGATAATTACTAGATCACTAACAGGTGCCACGCCTCCTGGACACGCCCACAACACTACGTACCACGGCTGTCCAAAGCTGCTAATTACTGTAAGCAGTTTCACCTCTGATTAATAAGAGCGAATGGTTGAGAGCGCTGGGCAAGGACACGATGATGAACGCAACCCCAGTGAGGATGTGTGTCTCCTCTTCCTCCAGTCACATGTCCTAGTTCAGCGTCCGTGATGGAGAGCATCTCCGCCTCACTGCTCTGCTCTGTATCTTCGCCTAATCAATGCTAAGTGATCCTCCCATTGACTTACACAACCAACATAATTGCCAGTGAGAGGCTGGACAGTAACTCACTCTCCTCTCGCTGCACTCCTGTGTGACAAGCAGAGGTTGGAGCTAGTGCACAATGAGAGAGGGAGAGCGTGCATGAGAGAGAGAGAGAGAGAGAGAGAGAGAGAGAGAGAGAGAGAGAGAGAAAGAGAGACAGAGAGAGAGAGAGAGAGACAGAGAGAGAGAGAGAGAGACAGAGAGAGAGAGAGAGACAGAGAGAGAGAGAGAGAGAGAGAGAGAGAGAGAGAGAGAGAGAAAGAGAGACAGAGAGAGAGAGAGAGAGACAGAGAGAGAGCGAGAGAGACAGAGAGAGAGAGAGAGACAGAGAGAGAGAGAGAGAGAGAGAGAGAGAGAGAGAGAGAGAGAGAGAGAGGCAGAGAGAAAGAGAGAAGGAGGAGTGGGAGAGAGACTAAAAAAAGAGAGACTACAGTGGAACAACAGAGAGAGAGACTGAAAGAGAGAAGGATAAAGGACAGATACCAGTACAGTAAAGTCTGGCTGGGGGCCAGATGGATTCAGAGGGAGCTGAATTCTTTTTTTCCTGGGTGTCTTCCTCTATCCTTTGGACACATCTGTCTTGAGTTTCTCCCAGGGCTCCCCGGGGCCCTCTCCACTCCAACTATTTTAATTTGACTAAACACCTGATTTATTTTATCTCTCCGATGAGAAAGGCCATTTGTCTTAATAGGGCCTGTCAACCTCCAGAACCCATTCAGGGCAATGTACTGGCAGCCTTGCCTAGCACAGCTTGCCGCAATGGAAGAGAGCTGCAATTCTCCATTTATCGTCTTCAGAAAAAAGCACCTAAAAGCAGCTATTCACTGAGCCTGTGTGCGGTTTCACAGCCCTGAATTGACTTCTTATTCACCCGACCACTTGTTCTGAATGCCCTATCTGTAGATATTTTACATTCAACAGCAATTTTATTAACCTTTGGCTGTGTCCATAAAGGCACAGCATTTTGTGGGCCAGCGAGATGCATCTGTCACAGGTCACCAGTATCTACACTGCAGAAGGCAGCAAGTCCAGGGAAGGCAGGGGGGGGGGGGGGTGGGGGTGGGGGGGGGGGGGGGGCAGGAGTGGCAGAGAGAGAGAGAGGTACTCTAAAAGCGAAGCAAACATCTGGACTCAATACTGTCCTCAGGATCCCAGCTCTTCTCTGATTTTTAGTCAGAAACCAATCAGTGAATGTCAATACTATTTTAGAGTATGGTAGTATAGGATTGCTTGTTAAATGTGTTTGAGTGTGTGTGTGCATGTATCCTGACTTCCAGGAGCAGGCCAGTGCTCGGGGGCCACAAAGGGATCCCGTGGGCTCTAGCCTGGAGGCCATGTGTGGGGAGTGCAGGCCTGCACAAACACTAACAGAATACTAATAGAGGGCTCAGTGTTTTGATGTTGGGCGACATTGTGGGGCGCTCAGGCTGCCCTCTGTACCAAGACAACAGGCTGCCCTCTGTACCAAGACAACAGGCTGCCCTCTGTACCAAGACAACAGGGTGCCCTCTGTACCAAGACAACAGGCTGCCCTCTGTACCAAGACAACAGGCTGCCCCCTGTACCAAGACAACAGGCTGCCCTCTGTACCAAGACAACAGGCTGCCCTCTGTACCAAGACAACAGGCTGCCCCCTGTACCAAGACAACAGGCTGCCCCTTGTACCAAGACAACAGGCTGCCCCCTGTACCAAGACAACAGGCTGCCCTCTGTACCAAGACAACAGGCTGCCCCCTGTACCAAGACAACAGGCTGCCCCCTGTACCAAGACAACAAGCTGCCCTCTGTACCAAGACAACAGGGTGCCCTCTGTACCAAGACAACAGGGTGCCCTCTGTACCAAGACAACAGGGTGCCCTCTGTACCAAGACAACAGGGTGCCCTCTGTACCAAGACAACAGGGTGCCCTCTGTACCAAGACAACAGGCTGCCCCCTGTACCAAGACAACAGGCTGCCCCCTGTACCAAGACAACAGGCTGCCCCCTGTACCAAGACAACAGGCTGCCCCCTGTACCAAGACAACAGGCTGCCCTCTGTACCAAGACAACAGGCTGCCCCCTGTACCAAGACAACAGGCTGCCCTCTGTACCAAGACAACAGGGTGCCCTCTGTACCAAGACAACAGGCTGCCCTCTGTACCAAGACAACAGGCTGCCCTCTGTACCAAGACAACAGGCTGCCCTCTGTACCAAGACAACAGGCTGCCCCCTGTACCAAGACAACAGGCTGCCCTCTGTACCAAGACAACAGGCTGCCCTCTGTACCAAGACAACAGGCTGCCCTCTGTACCAAGACAACAGGCTGCCCTCTGTACCAAGACAACAGGCTGCCCTCTGTACCAAGACAACAGGCTGCCCTCTGTACCAAGACAACAGGCTGCCCTCTGTACCAAGACAACAGGGTGCCCTCTGTACCAAGACAACAGGGTGCCCTCTGTACCAAGACAACAGGCTGCCCCCTGTACCAAGACAACAGGCTGCCCCCTGTACCAAGACAACAGGCTGCCCTCTGCACCAAGACAACAGGCTGCCCTCTGTACCAAGACAACAGGCTGCCCCCTGTACCAAGACAACAGGGTGCCCCCTGTACCAAGACAACAGGCTGCCCTCTGTACCAAGACAACAGGGTGCCCTCTGTACCAAGACAACAGGGTGCCCTCTGTACCAAGACAACAGGCTGCCCTCTGTACCAAGACAACAGGCTGCCCTCTGTACCAAGACAACAGGCTGCCCTCTGTACCAAGACAACAGGCTGCCCTCTGTACCAAGACAACAGGCTGCCCCCTGTACCAAGACAACAGGCTGCCCTCTGTACCAAGACAACAGGCTGCCCTCTGTACCAAGACAACAGGCTGCCCTCTGTACCAAGACAACAGGCTGCCCTCTGTACCAAGACAACAGGCTGCCCTCTGTACCAAGACAACAGGCTGCCCTCTGTACCAAGACAACAGGCTGCCCTCTGTACCAAGACAACAGGGTGCCCTCTGTACCAAGACAACAGGCTGCCCCCTGCACCAAGACAACAGGCTGCCCCCTGTACCAAGACAACAGGCTGCCCCCTGTACCAAGACAACAGGCTGCCCTCTGTACCAAGACAACAGGGTGCCCTCTGTACCAAGACAACAGGCTGCCCTCTGTACCAAGACAACAGGCTGCCCTCTGTACCAAGACAACAGGCTGCCCTCTGTACCAAGACAACAGGCTGCCCTCTGTACCAAGACAACAGGCTGCCCTCTGTACCAAGACAACAGGCTGCCCTCTGTACCAAGACAACAGGCTGCCCTCTGTACCAAGACAACAGGCTGCCCTCTGTACCAAGACAACAGGCTGCCCTCTGTACCAAGACAACAGGCTGCCCTCTGTACCAAGACAACAGGCTGCCCTCTGTACCAAGACAATAGGCTGCCCTCTGTACCAAGACAAGTTGGTCCTCATCTCTTTCTTGTCTCTACTGTATTGTCTTGTCTCTACTGTATTGTCTGGTCTCTACTGTATTGTATTGTCTCTACTGTATTGTAGTGTCTCTACTGTATCACATTGTCTCTAATGTATTGTCTTGTCTTGTCTCTACTGTATTGTTTTGTCTCTACTGTATTGTAGTGTCTCTACTGTATTGTCTCTACTGTATTGTCTGGTCTCTACTGTATTGTATTGTCTCTACTGTATTGTAGTGTCTCTACTGTATTGTATTGTCTCTACTGTATTGTATTATCTCTACTGTATTGTATTGTCTCTACTGTATTGTCTCTACTGTATTGTATTGTCTCTACTGTGTTGTATTGTCTCTACTGTATTGTCTTGTCTCTACTGTATTGTCTTGTCTCTACTGTATTGTATTGTCTCTACTGTATTGTCTCTACTGTATAGTATCGTCTCTACTGTATCGTTTCTACTGTATTGTCTTGCATCTACTGTATTGTCTTGCATCTACTGTATTGTCTTGTCTCTACTGTATTGTCTTGTCTCTACTGTATTGTCTTGTCTCTACTGTATTGTCTCTACTGTATTGTATTGTCTCTACTGTATTGTATTGGCTCTACTGTATTATATTGTCTCTACTGTATTGTCTTGTCTCTACTGTATTGTATTGTCTCTACTGTATTGTCTCTACTGTATTGTATTGTCTCTACTGTATTGTATTGTCTCTACTGTATTGTATTGTCTCTACTGTATTGTCTCTACTGTATTGTATTGTCTTTACTGTATTGTATTGTCTCTACTGTATTGTCTTGTCTCTACTGTATTGTATTGTCTCTACTGTATTGTATTGTCTCTACTGTATTGTATTGTCTCTACTGTATTGTCTTGTCTCTACTGTAGTGTCTTGTCTCTACTGTAGTGTCTTGTCTCTACTGTATTGTATTGTCTCTACTGTATTGTCTCTACTGTATTGTATTGTCTCTACTGTATTGTATTGTCTCTACTGTATTGTCTTGTCTCTACTGTATGGTCTTGTCTCTACTGTATTGTCTTGTCTCTGCTGTATTGTATTTTCTCTACTGTATTGTAATGTCTCTACTGTATTGTCTTGTATCTACTGTATTGTCTTGTCTCTACTGTATTGTCTTGTCTCTACTGTATTGTATTGTCTCTACTGTATTGTATTGTCTCTACTGTATTGTATTGTCTCTACTATATTGTCTTGTCTCTACTGTATTGTCTTGTCTCTACTGTATGGTCTTGTCTCTACTGTATTGTCTTGTCTCTACTGTATGGTCTTGTCTCTACTGTATGGTCTTGTCTCTACTGTATTGTCTTGTCTCTACTGTATTGTATTTTCTCTACTGTATTGTAGTGTCTCTACTGTCTTGTAGTGTCTCTACTGTCTTGTCTTGTCTCTACTGTATTGCCTTGTCTCTACTGTATTGTTTTGTCTCTACTGTATTGTCATGTCTCTACTGTATTGTGTTGTCTCCACTGTAGTGTATTGTCTCTACTGTATTGTATTGTCTCTACTGTATTGTATTGTCTCTACTGTATTGTCTTGTCTCTACTGTATTGTCTTGTCTCTACTGTATTGTCTTGTCTCTACTGTATGGTCTTGTCTCTACTGTATTGTCTTGTCTCTACTGTATGGTCTTGTCTCTACTGTATGGTCTTGTCTCTACTGTATGGTCTTGTCTCTACTGTATTGTCTTGTCTCTACTGTATTGTATTTTCTCTACTGTATTGTAGTGTCTCTACTGTCTTGTCTTGTCTCTACTGTATTGCCTTGTCTCTACTGTATTGTTTTGTCTCTACTGTATTGTTTTGTCTCTACTGTATTGTCATGTCTCTACTGTATTGTGTTGTCTCCACTGTAGTGTATTGTCTCCACTGTAGTGTATTGTCTCTACTGTATTGTATTGTCTCTACTGTATTGTATTGTCTCTACTGTATTGTATTGTCTCTACTGCATTGTCTTGCCTCTACTGTATTGTCTTGTCTCTACTGTATTGTCTTGTCTCTACTGTATTGTCTTGTCTCTACTGTATTGTATTGTCTCTACTGTATTGTATTGTCTCTACTGTATTGACTTGCCTCTACAGTATTGTATTGTCTCAACTGTATTGTATTATCTCTACTGTATTGTATTGTCTCTACTGTATTGTATTGTCTCTACTGTATTGTATTGTCTCTACTGTGTTGTATTGTCTCTACTGTAGTGTATTGTCTCTACTGTATTGTATTGTCTCTACTGTATTGTATTGTCTCTACTGTAGTGTATTGTCTCTACTGTATTGACTTGCCTCTACAGTATTGTATTGTCTCTACTGTATTGTATTGTCTCTACTGTATTGTATTTTCTCTACTGTATTGTAGTGTCTCTACTGTATTGTCTTGTCTCTACTGTATTGTATTTTCTCTACTGTATTGTAGTGTCTCTACTGTCTTGTCTTGTCTCTACTGTATTGCCTTGTCTCTACTGTATTGTTTTGTCTCTACTGTATTGTTTTGTCTCTACTGTATTGTCATGTCTCTACTGTATTGTGTTGTCTCCACTGTAGTGTATTGTCTCTACTGTATTGTATTGTCTCTACTGTATTGTATTGTCTCCACTGTATTGTATTGTCTCTACTGTATTGTATTGTCTCTACTGTATTGTATTGTCTCTACTGTATTGACTTGCCTCTACAGTATTGTATTGTCTCTACTGTATTGTAGTGTCTCTACTGTATTGTCTTGTCTCTACTGTATTGTATTGTCTCTACTGTATTGTATTGTCTCTACTGTATTGTAGTGTCTCTACTGTATTGTAGTGTCTCTACTGTATTGTCTTGTCTCTACTGTATTGTATTGTCTCTACTGTGTTATATTGTCTCTACTGTGTTGTATTGTTTCTACTGTATTGTATTGTCTCTACTGTAGTGTATTGTCTCTACTGTATTGACTTGCCTCTACAGTATTGTATTGTCTCAACTGTATTGTATTATCTCTACTGTATTGTATTGTCTCTACTGTATTGTATTTTCTCTACTGTATTGTAGTGTCTCTACTGTATTGTCTTGTCTCTACTGTATTGTATTGTCTCTACTGTGTTGTATTGTCTCTACTGTGTTGTATTGTCTCTACTGTGTTGTATTGTCTCTACTGTATTGTATTGTCTCTACTGTGTTGTATTGTCTCTACTGTGTTGTATTGTCTCTACTGTGTTCTATTGTCTCTACTGTAGTGTATTGTCTCTACTGTAGTGTATTGTCTCTACTGTATTGTATTGTCTCTACTGTATTCTATTGTCTCTACTGTAGTGTATTGTCTCTACTGTATTGTCTTGTCTCTACTGTATTGTATTGTCTCTACTGTGTTGTATTGTCTCTGCTGTAGTGTATTGTCTCTACTGTATTGTATTGTCTCTACTGTGTTGTATTGTCTCTACTGTATTGTATTGTCTCTACTGTGTTGTATTGTCTCTACTGTGTTGTATTGTCTCTACTGTAGTGTATTGTCTCTACTGTATTGTATTGTCTCTACTGTATTGACTTGCCTCTACAGTATTGTATTGTCTCAACTGTATTGTATTATCTCTACTGTATTGTCTCTACTGTGTTGTATTGTCTCTACTGTATTGTATTGTCTCTACTGTGTTGTATTGTCTCTACTGTATTGTATTGTCTCTACTGTGTTGTATTGTCTCTACTGTATTGTATTGTCTCTACTGTATTGTATTGTCTCTACTGTATTGTCTCTACTGTATTGTATTGTCTCTACTGTGTTGTATTGTCTCTACTGTGTTGTATTGTCTCTACTGTGTTGTATTGTCTCTACTGTATTGTCTCTACTGTATTGTATTGTCTCTACTGTGTTGTATTGTCTCTACTGTATTGTATTGTCTCTACTGTATTGTCTTGTCTCTACTGTATTGTCTTGTCTCTACTGTATTGTATTGCCACTACTGTATTGTATTGTCTCTACTGTATTGTATTGTCTCTACTGTATTGTAGTGTCTCTACTGTATTACATTGTCTCTACTGTATCACATTGTCTCTACTGTATTGTCTTGTCTCTACTGTATTGTATTGTTTCTACTGTATTGTCTTGTCTTGTCTCTACTGTATTGTCTCTACTGTATTGTATTGTCTCTACTGTATTGTAGTGTCTCTACTGTATTGTAGTGTCTCTACTGTATTGTCTCTACTGTATTGTATTGTCTCTACTGTATTGTAGTGTCTCTACTGTATTGTAGTGTCTCTACTGTATTGTAGTGTCTCTACTGTATTACATTGTCTCTACTGTATCACATTGTCTCTACTGTATTGTCTTGTCTCTACTGTATTGTATTGTTTCTACTGTATTGTCTTGTCTTGTCTCTACTGTATTGTATTGTCTCTACTGTATTGTCTCACTGGAACTAGTTCTAATCTAAATGCTTAAACTGAACGTTGATTACATTTTTAAAAGATTTCCAGTAAGCTGATTTGGACAGTGAATCTTGTTAAAACAATTATAATTGGCCAAAATGTTTTTTTAGAAGACTGTTGGTAAAACATAACATTGAATGCCTAAAATTGATTTGACATCAGATGATCTATGTTTGACTTGACCTGAGCAATGTCTTCCCTGTACATCAGCATACCCACGTCATACTACATATGTCTTTTGTTGGCCTGGTTTCGTGTAAAATTCATTTTCTTCCTCTAAATTAAAACATAGATAAAACTTTTATTGGGCGGTGCAGTATAGGACAGCGGCGGTGTTTGTCTGACCGGCCTGCTGACAAAGAGGCAGTTTCCTGCATATTGCATGGCTCTTAAAAGCGGTGGGGCCAAGCCAGCCCGTTAACGTGTCTCCTCACATCCTGTTTGCAACGGGAGACGGAGAGCCGAGGGATGCCTCCTCACTACATGAAGCAGCCTGGTTCCCCACTTCTAATGTGTTGTGACATTCTGGGAGCGCTTCCTCTTTCTCCCCCCCTGCCTCGGGTTGCTGGGGTTGGGGCCGGATCAGGAGCCAGTCTGGCCCAGGATGTCCCATGAGCAGGCAGGTTGAAGGATGGGCAGGTGATCCTGTGCTCTATCCTCTCCCCTCAGCCCTCATGCTCAAGAAGAACATGCCAGACTGACACTCTGGAGAAGACAGACAGCAAAGTCTTGTTGTTCACCACCCCATTCAGCATTCACCTTTTCAGACGCCTGCCTCTTTTAAACGTCACAAAGTAGGGCAGAAAACATCAACCAAACGAGCGACTAAATAAATGATAAGAGAAAAACAAGCGAGCCATGGTTGCTGGGAGGGGAGTCGGGCCTTGGAGTCTGTGGATAAAAGGCACTTTGTAGGGGTGCGATTTGTTCTGTCCAATACCCACATCTCCCTCTCTTGGCCCCCTTCGCTTTCTTCTAATCAAGCAGTCTCTAATTTGGGTTCCAAGTCCAGCACCAGGGAAAAGAAGGAGGCTTGTTACTTTGAAGAGTCCCGGGTGAGTAACGCAGATAAAAGATTCAGGCACAAAAAAAGGAGAAAAGGAACGGGGGTGAAAAAGAGAAAAAAATCACAAGGCACCCTATTCTGTCCCTTCCTTTGGTTAGGACAGCTGGGCCATTATGACCCAATCTGAATGCCTTTTTTTTACACCAGAACACTGTCATTTCTTTGTCCCTCCATCAGTCAGCTATTGTGGATCCTCCCATATGCTGCCAGTCCATCCTAAGTAAATGAAGACTTGTCTAAATGCTGCGATTGTTCCGGGCTGTGTCCGGACACACACTGCACATAGCTAGCATGCCTGGCGTGCTGAAGGCAGGAGCTGTTCTGTGCTGCTCATCCACATGAGAAAAGGTAACACCGCTGGCTGAATGCACTGCACAGACACAGACACACACACACACACACACACACACACACACACACAAATACAGTAGACACAGGGTGATGATTCGGTAGCGCTGGTGTGTTCAGTGCAATACAATTTGTAACACTAATATGAACTCAGTAGTCCTCTGACCCCATGTTCATGTCTTCTAAAGAAGAAGAAAATACAAAGATACAATTGAATTACTGCTAATGGAATCTAGTACTGCTTCCTGTAGCCTTGCAATGAAAGAATTTTTCGGGGCAAAGACCTTGCTCCAAAAGCAATTAAATCCTCATTTTGAATCAACACAAACACACGTTTGCACATACAAACACAAACAAATACACACAACAACAGAATGTTTACCAGTAAAAATCATGGTGCGGATGACTATGCCTTTCAAATACCATGCATATATTAATGTTGTCAGTAAATCTACATGAATATTATACATTGTGACTGATAAACAAAATCTTTGTCTTGTGTAGCCTAAATAATCCATAGGATAAAAGAGCTGTCTATGAGCCTGCTAAGCAAGCACAACCAGAGACAACAAAAGGGGATTTGACGAGCTACAGAGATTTGACTTAAGCTGAACTATGTTTTAGGCTTGTATATACGCTTGTTCAGAAACGCCCTAAGGCCATATGTGTTTCAAGTAAAAACGCTATCAAAGTATCTGGGTGCCCTAGTCAGAACGAACAGACAATATGAGTAGCAGCTGTTTTACCTGGCCTGCTGCCTCTGTGATGATATAAAACTGTTCATCCTGCCAATAAACCATCATTAACAAGCATGAGTAAGGACTCACCAACATGTCAGGCTATGGCAGCCTGGACTATCAATCCTCACAGCCTTAGATACTGGACTACATGGCCATGAATTTCCCATGGAGAGTTATCCATCAGCAGGAAACTGCTAGAAACAGACACCTTCTAAAAACACTGGGAAGTGTTTATTATGCTGATGTTAGTATACTGTACTAACATATTTGGTGTGTGTGTGTGTGTGTGTGTGTGTGTGTGTGTGTGTGTGTGTGTGTGTGTGTGTGTGTGTGTGTGTGTGTGTGTGTGTGTGTGTGTGTGTGTGTGTGTGTGTGTGTGCGTGCGTGCGTGCGTGCGTGCGTGCGTGCGTGCGTGCGTGCGTGCGTGCGTGCGTGCGTGCGTGCGTGCGTGCGTGCGTGCGTGCGTGCGTGTTTGTGGGGGGGTGTTGCACACCATCCTTGTGTTAATTCTATATCCCTATATAGACATAATTTCTGCATCTATAGCAACGTCTCCCCTAGTGTTTAACATATATTTTCTAAATATATATATTTTTAAAATGTTTTGATTGACACGCCAAGTGGTTAATAATAAAAGCGTACTTCATCGGCCTGGCGTTCACACTGAACATTAATGCGGGCTAATAATATAACGACGGAAGAGGCATGCCTCTTCAGTGTAATTATGCTAATGTGAAAGCCTCAGCACTCCACTGTGTATCAGTGGCATCGGACGAGGTACTTCATCAGAGCTCAACGATAGCAGCCTTACAGACCTGAACAGATAAGACTGAACACTGATAACAGACTGCTATCTTCACAGAGGGAACTATTATCCCACCCAGAGACGCGACAGTTCAGTCTGTGTTTTCAATAGGAACCATTATCAAAGCAGAGGATGAACTGTAATAAAACTGATCTGTAGAGCGCTGACCACACTGGGAAGTCATGTGACAAAGCTTGAAGCACACAACGAGGTACACTAGATTTTCTCCATCATCCAGTCATCCCTCATGACGTGTATGGTAATGACCTCTCCTGCTTTCATGTAAGGAGAAGCACTTCTAGTCCAGGTTTATTATAAAATGATACAAACACTGATCAACTTTCAGGGCCTCCCTCCCTCACATCAGAGTTGTCTAGAGAACGACAAAAGGAGCTCTCGGTCTGAATAATGGTCAGGAAAACCTTGGAACGGAAGGGAATGTGTGGTTTCTTGCATTGAACCAATTCACTGGTCTTGGCTATAACTTCATGCATCTACACTGGTTTATTTAGAACCATGATATGAGGGATTGCATCTCATGTTCTTTTCTTTCACGAATGTTGTCCTTGATTTCTAAAGATGTAGACTGTGTGTGTGTGTGTGTGTGTGTGTGTGTGTGTATGTACGTGCACGTGCATGTGTGTGTGTGTGTGTGCGTGCGTGCGTATGTGCGTGCGTGTGTGTGCGCATATATGTGTGTTGTGTCTCCGTGGCTGGTGGTAGATCAGCAGAGTGGCTGGTGGTAGATCAGAAGAGTGGCTGGTGGTAGATCAGAAGAGTGGCTGGTGGTAGATCAATAGAGTGGCTGGTGGTAGATCAATAGAGTGGCTGGTGGTAGATCAGCAGAGTGGCTGGTGGTAGATCAGCAGAGTGGCTGGTGGTAGATCAGCAGAGTGGCTGGTGGTAGATCAGCAGAGTGGCTGGTGGTAGATCAACAGAGTGGCTGGTGGTAGATCAACAGAGTGGCTGGTGGTAGATCAGCAGAGTGGCTGGTGGTAGATCAGCAGAGTGGCTGGTGGTAGATCAGAAGAGTGGCTGGTGGTAGATCAGCAGAGTGGCTGGTGGTAGATCAGCAGAGTGGCTGGTGGTAGATCAGCAGAGTGGCTGGTGGTAGATCAGCAGAGTGGCTGGTGGTAGATCAACAGAGTGGCTGGTGGTAGATCAGCAGAGTGGCTGGTGGTAGATCAGAAGAGTGGCTGGTGGTAGATCAGAAGAGTGGCTGGTGGTAGATCAGAAGAGTGGCTGGTGGTAGATCAGCAGAGTGGCTGGTGGTAGATCAGCAGAGTGGCTGGTAGTAGATCAGCAGAGTGGCTGGTGGTAGATCAACAGAGTGGCTGGTGGTAGATCAACAGAGTGGCTGGTGGTAGATCAACAGAGTGGCTGGTGGTAGATCAGCAGAGTGGCTGGTGGTAGATCAGAAGAGTGGCTGGTGGTAGATCAGCAGAGTGGCTGGTGGTAGATCAGCAGAGTGGCTGGTGGTAGATCAGCAGAGTGGCTGGTGGTAGATCAACAGAGTGGCTGGTGGTAGATCAACAGAGTGGCTGGTGGTAGATCAACAGAGTGGCTGGTGGTAGATCAGCAGAGTGGCTGGGGGTAGATCAGAAGAGTGGCTGGTGGTAGATCAGCAGAGTGGCTGGTGGTAGATCAGCAGAGTGGCTGGTGGTAGATCAGCAGAGTGGCTGGTGGTAGATCAGCAGAGTGGCTGGTGGTAGATCAGCAGAGTGGCTGGTGGTAGATCAGCAGAGTGGCTGGTGGTAGATCAGCAGAGTGGCTGGTGGTAGATCAGCAGAGTGGCTGGTGGTAGATCAGAAGAGTGGCTGGTGGTAGATCAATAGAGTGGCTGGTGGTAGATCAATAGAGTGGCTGGTGGTAGATCAGCAGAGTGGCTGGTGGTAGATCAGCAGAGTGGCTGGTGGTAGATCAGCAGAGTGGCTGGTGGTAGATCAGCAGAGTGGCTGGTGGTAGATCAACAGAGTGGCTGGTGGTAGATCAACAGAGTGGCTGGTGGTAGATCAGCAGAGTGGCTGGTGGTAGATCAGCAGAGTGGCTGGTGGTAGATCAGAAGAGTGGCTGGTGGTAGATCAGCAGAGTGGCTGGTGGTAGATCAGCAGAGTGGCTGGTGGTAGATCAGCAGAGTGGCTGGTGGTAGATCAGCAGAGTGGCTGGTGGTAGATCAACAGAGTGGCTGGTGGTAGATCAGCAGAGTGGCTGGTGGTAGATCAGAAGAGTGGCTGGTGGTAGATCAGAAGAGTGGCTGGTGGTAGATCAGAAGAGTGGCTGGTGGTAGATCAGCAGAGTGGCTGGTGGTAGATCAGCAGAGTGGCTGGTAGTAGATCAGCAGAGTGGCTGGTGGTAGATCAACAGAGTGGCTGGTGGTAGATCAACAGAGTGGCTGGTGGTAGATCAACAGAGTGGCTGGTGGTAGATCAGCAGAGTGGCTGGTGGTAGATCAGAAGAGTGGCTGGTGGTAGATCAGCAGAGTGGCTGGTGGTAGATCAGCAGAGTGGCTGGTGGTAGATCAGCAGAGTGGCTGGTGGTAGATCAACAGAGTGGCTGGTGGTAGATCAACAGAGTGGCTGGTGGTAGATCAACAGAGTGGCTGGTGGTAGATCAGCAGAGTGGCTGGTGGTAGATCAGAAGAGTGGCTGGTGGTAGATCAGCAGAGTGGCTGGTGGTAGATCAGCAGAGTGGCTGGTGGTAGATCAGCAGAGTGGCTGGTGGTAGATCAGCAGAGTGGCTGGTGGTAGATCAGCAGAGTGGCTGGTGGTAGATCAGCAGAGTGGCTGGTGGTAGATCAGCAGAGTGGCTGGTGGTAGATCAGCAGAGTGGCTGGTGGTAGATCAGCAGAGTGGCTGGTGGTAGATCAGCAGAGTGGCTGGTGGTAGATCAGCAGAGTGGCTGGTGGTAGATCAGCAGAGTGGCTGGTGGTAGATCAACAGAGTGGCTGGTGGTAGATCAGCAGAGTGGCTGGTGGTAGATCAGAAGAGTGGCTGGTGGTAGATCAGAAGAGTGGCTGGTGGTAGATCAGAAGAGTGGCTGGTGGTAGATCAGCAGAGTGGCTGGTGGTAGATCAGCAGAGTGGCTGGTAGTAGATCAGCAGAGTGGCTGGTGGTAGATCAACAGAGTGGCTGGTGGTAGATCAACAGAGTGGCTGGTGGTAGATCAACAGAGTGGCTGGTGGTAGATCAGCAGAGTGGCTGGTGGTAGATCAGAAGAGTGGCTGGTGGTAGATCAGCAGAGTGGCTGGTGGTAGATCAGCAGAGTGGCTGGTGGTAGATCAGCAGAGTGGCTGGTGGTAGATCAACAGAGTGGCTGGTGGTAGATCAACAGAGTGGCTGGTGGTAGATCAACAGAGTGGCTGGTGGTAGATCAGCAGAGTGGCTGGTGGTAGATCAGAAGAGTGGCTGGTGGTAGACCAGCAGAGTGGCTGGTGGTAGATCAGCAGAGTGGCTGGTGGTAGATCAGCAGAGTGGCTGGTGGTAGATCAGCAGAGTGGCTGGTGGTAGATCAGCAGAGTGGCTGGTGGTAGATCAGCAGAGTGGCTGGTGGTAGATCAGCAGAGTGGCTGGTGGTAGATCAGCAGAGTGGCTGGTGGTAGATCAGCAGAGTGGCTGGTGGTAGATCAGAAGAGTGGCTGGTGGTAGATCAGAAAAGTGGCTGGTGGTAGATCAGCAGAGTGGCTGGTGGTAGATCAACAGAGTGGCTGGTGGTAGATCAATAGAGTGGCTGGTGGTAGATCAATAGAGTGGCTGGTGGTAGATCAGCAGAGTGGCTGGTGGTAGATCAGCAGAGTGGCTGGTGGTAGATCAGCAGAGTGGCTGGTGGTAGATCAGAAGAGTGGCTGGTGGTAGATCAGCAGAGTGGCTGGTGGTAGATCAGCAGAGTGGCTGGTGGTATATCAGAAGAGTGGCTGGTGGTAGATCAGCAGAGTGGCTGGTGGTAGATCAGAAGAGTGGCTGGTGGTAGATCAGCAGAGTGGCTGGTGGTAGATCAGCAGAGTGGCTGGTGGTAGATCAGCAGAGTGGCTGGTGGTAGATCAGCAGAGTGGCTGGTGGTAGATCAGCAGAGTGGCTGGTGGTAGATCAGAAGAGTGGCTGGTGGTAGATCAGAAGAGTGGCTGGTGGTAGATCAGAAGAGTGGCTTGTGGTAGATCAGCAGAGTGGCTGGTGGTAGATCAGCAGAGTGGCTGGTGGTAGATCAGCAGAGTGGCTGGTGGTAGATCAACAGAGTGGCTGGTGGTAGATCAACAGAGTGGCTGGTGGTAGATCAACAGAGTGGCTGGTGGTAGATCAGCAGAGTGGCTGGTGGTAGATCAGCAGAGTGGCTGGTGGTAGATCAGAAGAGTGGCTGGTGGTAGATCAGAAAAGTGGCTGGTGGTAGATCAGCAGAGTGGCTGGTGGTAGATCAACAGAGTGGCTGGTGGTAGATCAACAGAGTGGCTGGTGGTAGATCAACAGAGTGGCTGGTGGTAGATCAGCAGAGTGGCTGGTGGCAGATCATCAGAGTGGCTGGTGGTAGATCAGCAGAGTGGCTGGTGGTAGATCAGCAGAGTGGCTGGTGGTAGATCAGAAGAGTGGCTGGTGGTAGATCAGAAGAGTGGCTGGTGGTAGATCAGCAGAGTGGCTGGTGGTAGATCAGCAGAGTGGCTGGTGGTAGATCAGCAGAGTGGCTGGTGGTAGATCATAAGAGTGGCTGGTGGTAGATCAACAGAGTGGCTGGTGGTAGATCAGCAGAGTGGCTGGTGGTAGATCAGAAGAGTGGCTGGTGGTAGATCAGCAGAGTGGCTGGTGGTAGATCAGCAGAGTGGCTGGTGGTAGATCAGAAGAGTGGCTGGTGGTAGATCAGCAGAGTGGCTGGTGGTAGATCAGAAGAGTGGCTGGTGGTAGATCAGCAGAGTGGCTGGTGGTAGATCAGCAGAGTGGCTGGTGGTAGATCAGAAGAGTGGCTGGTGGTAGATCAGCAGAGTGGCTGGTGGTAGATCAGCAGAGTGGCTGGTGGTAGATCAGAAGAGTGGCTGGTGGTAGATCAGCAGAGTGGCTGGTGGTAGATCAGCAGAGTGGCTGGTGGTAGATCAGCAGAGTGGCTGGTGGTAGATCAGCAGAGTGGCTGGTGGTAGATCAGAAGAGTGGCTGGTGGTAGATCAGCAGAGTGGCTGGTGGTAGATCAGCAGAGTGGCTGGTGGTAGATCAACAGAGTGGCTGGTGGTAGATCAGCAGAGTGGCTGGTGGTAGATCAGCAGAGTGGCTGGTGGTAGATCAGCAGAGTGGCTGGTGGTAGATCAGCAGAGTGGCTGGTGGTAGATCAGCAGAGTGGCTGGTGGTAGATCAACAGAGTGGCTGGTGGCAGATCAGCAGAGTGGCTGGTGGTAGATCAGCAGAGTGGCTGGTGGCAGATCATCAGAGTGGCTGGTGGTAGATCAGCAGAGTGGCTGGTGGTAGATCAGCAGAGTGGCTGGTGGTAGATCAGAAGAGTGGCTGGTGGTAGATCAGAAGAGTGGCTGGTGGTAGATCAGCAGAGTGGCTGGTGGTAGATCAGCAGAGTGGCTGGTGGTAGATCAGCAGAGTGGCTGGTGGTAGATCATAAGAGTGGCTGGTGGTAGATCAACAGAGTGGCTGGTGGTAGATCAGCAGAGTGGCTGGTGGTAGATCAGAAGAGTGGCTGGTGGTAGATCAGCAGAGTGGCTGGTGGTAGATCAGCAGAGTGGCTGGTGGTAGATCAGAAGAGTGGCTGGTGGTAGATCAGCAGAGTGGCTGGTGGTAGATCAGAAGAGTGGCTGGTGGTAGATCAGCAGAGTGGCTGGTGGTAGATCAGCAGAGTGGCTGGTGGTAGATCAGAAGAGTGGCTGGTGGTAGATCAGCAGAGTGGCTGGTGGTAGATCAGAAGAGTGGCTGGTGGTAGATCAGCAGAGTGGCTGGTGGTAGATCAGCAGAGTGGCTGGTGGTAGATCAGAAGAGTGGCTGGTGGTAGATCAGCAGAGTGGCTGGTGGTAGATCAGCAGAGTGGCTGGTGGTAGATCAGAAGAGTGGCTGGTGGTAGATCAGCAGAGTGGCTGGTGGTAGATCAGCAGAGTGGCTGGTGGTAGATCAGCAGAGTGGCTGGTGGTAGATCAGCAGAGTGGCTGGTGGTAGATCAGAAGAGTGGCTGGTGGTAGATCAGCAGAGTGGCTGGTGGTAGATCAGCAGAGTGGCCCCGGAGCCGCAGCACTAGAGCAGCTGTAGGGGGAAATCCAGCGTGACATGTACTAACCCGGCCCAGCCATAGCAGCCAGTGCTTAAGCAGCATTACACGGCTGTGAGGATGTCATTTACTTTGCGGCCGGGAGACTGATAAATATTCCATTTACTACACTTCTATAAGTGAGAGAGGTGTATATTTGTCAATCGTTAAAATAAGGATTGCTGGTGATTCCTGGTAGTAACTTAAGATATAAATTGATTATTGCATTCTTAATAATACCTGTGTGTCTGCCAACCAAGAATGAAGCTAATTATTTGTAGTAATAGTAAATATAATTTGGTAAATGAAATGTAAAAACACTGAAATTCGGGAGTTAAATTAAAAAAAAATCTAAGTGTCAAATGTATAAAAGTATGAAATGTGCAGCCAGTCATCCAGAGGCCCTGTCTGGTCAGGGAACCATCCCCATGCCTAGTTCCATGGCACAGGGCTTCTGCCCACACCAACACTAGCAGAGGCTGACCCAGACACCACCAAACCCACTCCTGTCTGCCTATCTCCTCTAAAAACACAGAGCCAGGAGGGAGAAAGTGAGAGTGGACACACACACACACACACAGGCACACACACACACAGGCGCACACACACACACAGGCGCACACACACACACACACACACACACACACACACACACACACACACACACACACACACACACACACACACACACACACACACACACACACACACACACACACACACAGACACACACACACAGACAGACAGACAGACAGACAGACAGACACACAGACACACAGACACACAGACAGACAGACAAGGTCTGCAGCCGACACCACAAGCTAAATTCCCCAATTCATTAAGGGAGAAAAACAGAGGGCATTAGGCCCATACATTCATTTCGCAAATGCAGTCTGAAGAATAATGATTTACGGTGTCTCATATTTCACCTGGGTACACAGGGCCAACAGAAGACTATTGAAGTGTTGGGAGAAAAATGCAAACTGTGGCATTTTTTTATGTTTATGCACTGTTTATTTGTGACAGTTTAAGTTTTTACTAAAATGGCCATGTGTGAATATTTTGAAACAGAGAAACTAGGTGAAAGAAACACGAAACGACAATGTGATCCTGAGCCGATAAAAATCTGCTCCCACTAGAAAATATACTTGTGGTTCCGCGTGTATTTACAGATATAGTGTGGAATCTCCATTGGCATTCGCTCTCGACTTTATTGGAGCCATTAAGAATAAAGCTGAATGTTAAATTGAATAATCATGTTTTGAAGTAAACCCAGCTGGCTGAACAACCCCAGCTCTGTGTGCACACAGTAGTCCTCTGTCGGGATGGGAGAAGCGAGGCCAGGTAGGAGCAGCATCAAATCAGTCTCAGCTAGGGCCCTGCCCTGCCCGGCCCCGCTCCTCGCTCTCCCCTTAAAGAGCTTCTACTTATCTGCCTGCCACAGGACTGTCAATGTGCACCCCGCCACTGTCATGTAGACAGCATTCACAAATTGATTATGAAAGTGCAAGAGGCTTGATTTTCGTTTATATAGAATTCAAGCTGCCATTTTAACACAAATGTACAATGCTGAGCTTCATTTTTTTATCAAACCTTCCGAGATAATGAATGCAGTTTGTGTTCCAATTGAACTACCACATTTTTTTCTTCAGTTGAATAAATGCTTTGCCGTTTTTTCGGGGAGCTGTCGGACACTGGATGTCTACAGGGAAAGTTAAACAGTCCTGCAATGTGTTGGTCTCAAAGGCCCTGATTGAGTATAAATGAAAGCCACACTGTACAGGGAGAACTTATTTGACCAAGCCTTTCTCCCATAAACCTGTATTCACATTCAAATGGAATTTACATTAAATACATGCACATCACCTGAATTCTTCAACTGACATATGTGAGGCACGGAGTGAGGCTAGCTAAAATCACTGTGGTTTTCCTCCAAAGTATGTCTTATTGCATAAAGGAGGGTAGGGTTTGTAATGATCCAATTAAATTAAACAACCACAATAGGCACCTCCCCATCATTGACCATTTAAAAATATTTACAAACATAAACAGTACAGCCAGAATAAAGGACAGGAGTACTGGAACATACTTAGTGTAGGAGATCTCTCTGGCGTTGTGGCACAGCTTCTACAGAAAGAGATTCTCTTTGAAGGACCGTAATTAAAACAGCCTCATGTCTGAGCAGCCATGTCCCAGGTCTCTCTCTATCTTTCTTTCTCTGTGCTCTCTCTCTCCTCTCCCTCTCTGCTCTATCTTGCTCCCCCCCCCCCCCCCCACCCCATCCTCTCTGCTCCTTTCTGTGGTTTGGACGTCCTCCAGGCCACCTCCCTCTCTTGCTCTGTGGTTTTGTTCAGGCGATCTCATCTCCCTTCTCACGGTTCCTCATGATTGACAGCTAAGCTCAGGTATGAAAACAAACAGTTACCTCTGGAATCGGCTTGTGAAAAGCAATCCACCACTAATACTCCTTCACAAACCGTTACCTCTGGAATCGGCTTGTGAAAAGCAATCCACCACTAATACTCCTTCACAAACAGTTACCTCTGGAATCGGCTTGTGAAAAGCAATCCACCACTAAAACTCCTTCACAAACAGTTACCTCTGGAATCGGCTTGTGAAAAGCAATCCACCACTAATACTCCTTCACAAACAGTTACCTCTGGAATCGGCTTGTGAAAAGCAATCCACCACTAATACTCCTTCACAAAGCGTTCCCTCCAACTCTCTCTTCCTGCAGCTGTTCATCTCTCACAGCTTAAAGGACAAGGCTGATAAACATCTGACATCATTACACCCAAATCATTCTATTCTCTATGTCTCTGTTAAGCATACTTCCTATCCTGTATTGATGGAAACAGCTCAAACTGTCTCCATTTTACTGGAAGTACCAGTATCAGTTTAACCACAGACCCATTCTAGCGCAGGAAACCACATGACAATACACTATAACTATGTACGTGAGGCACTAAATGCTTGGTTGCGTTGAACTGGGTGTAAGATAAAGGAAAGCCAACCTCAGATGTTTTGATACCATTGTTTTGTTTACTGTACTTTGTGTTTTACCCCAAGAGCATAATGTAGTCTGGGCATGTTTGAACACAAGTGCATAGTGTAAAAGAATGCAGTTCTATTCATTGGTGAAGTGAAGCCTTCGGTCAAATTCTGTTCCACCTATTGTCTTCTCCTGTGTGATAATTCTACTGCGAGTCTTAACCCAGCAGATTCCTCTTGCAGCTACAACAATACGACAAGGTGCCATCCATGACAGGTTCATAAGGTGGAAAATATGGAAAGCAGTTGAGCAAAAACTACAGAGACTTTTAGATTCTCTACCGCTAACTCAAAGGCAGCCTTGTGAGGAAAAAAAATACAAATTACCAGTCTTTCAGTTCAAAAGGGGCAGAATTTTATATTTCACTTATTTATCTTTGAACATCAAAAGCAATCTTTTGTAACAACGGAACAATGCCACAAAAGATGTAGTCTAGGTAGAATGTACAATGCCATTGGTTCCGGATTCAATGTCCGCTGAGTAGAGAACGAGTATCAAGGCCACTGAGGCAGTAGGTAGCTTTTATGGATGTTAGCCTTTATCCAGCACTGTCCTCCGTTAATTTAAACCTACAGGCATGCTTACCCTTTGTATTGATTTTAACCTAACAATTAATACAGCCTCTGATTCATCATAACACTTTAGATCGTAATCAGAAGGTGTTTTCTGCTTGGTGCCTTTGTTTGTGTTTTAATTAGGAGGACCTTGTGTGTCTCCAACCCTGGGCTTCTTTTTAATTGCCAGTATTTACATCAGGCAGACTTCAAACGCAGAAAGATACATTTGTAAGGGGGAGCACAAAGCAGTCCTTTGAAATGTCTACAGTCATATGAAATGGCAGGCTAATTAAAAACCTTAGACAGCCTACCGGTTCGATATGAAAAGTAGTTATATTTCTAAGTCTAGTGTTCACTGTGTCTCCCTGCATGTGAGTCAACAAAGGCCACAGTGGGCATTATCAGGCTCCCGCGCTACCTGTTTACACCGCTGTGGAATAACCTCACCCTTACCATTCATCAAACAGAAAAATGCCCTGTAATTTAAATAGATCTGCTTTCAAAAGGCTAAATCACTTTAAACATTTGCTCCACTGCACTTTGATCTACAGGGTAGCATACAATGAATCTGGTTTACCAAGACATGATTCATATTTCAGCTCATTAAGGTTATTGACCATGAATATACTTATTACAACATGCAATAGTTTTAGTCTTCTCCGGCACACAGAGAAAATGTCATCCCATAATTAAAACCAAGGACAACTATTATTTATGATTGCCAACCATATGATAAAAAGAGCTATTAAAGTGGGAGTACATCATAAAGAACTGCTAAACATTTCCAGTGCACGCGTAGCAGAATGCTACTTTCAGATGTCTTTGAATAGTTCTGATAATTACAATTGTGCATGATGAGCAGAGCAGCATCGTCTCTGTTTAGCTTAAATGACATGGATATATAGATATGAGTATATTCTTGTAAATATTAATAATACAATCATTAATATACACCTTTTTGTGTTGCGAGGTACAGGCTTGAGAGTATGTGGGTTGGCAGGGAAGCGAGTGATAGAGAAAAGAAGGAGAGGTAGAGAGAGAGAGAGAGAGAGAGAGACAGGTAGAGAGAGAAAGAGCGAGAGACAGAGAGAGAGAGAGAGGTAGAAAGAGAGAGAGAGGTAGAGAGAGAGAGAGAGAGAGAGAGAGAGAGAGAGAGAGAGAGAGAGAGAGAGAGAGAGAGAGAGAGAGAGAGAGGTAGAGAGAGAGGTAGAGCCTGTTATCAGACAGCTGGTATTGTGCCTTCCTCTCCGCTAGCTACATAAACACCTTTTTAGTAACAGTCAGAACTGGACCTGCAAAAAACCCAGCTGCCTGCCCAGGCCCACCTTCCCTAAATACAGATTTGGAGGGAGAGCTGGGCTGTGCTGGGCTGTGCAGGGTGTTCACTACCAGAATCAAGGTAGAATTCCTTTCAGATGTGAGAGACCTAGAAGAGAGAGGGCTCTCCTCGTCTCTGCACTTTCCTTCCTCTCTCTTCTTTCCCCTCTCTTCTCTATCTCCCCTCATCTCTCCTTTCTCAACATGAACACACTGCATGAGTAGGGAGCAGTGTCTCTAGTCTTATAGTTTTATATAGCAGACACACGGACAACAGTCTCGTCTCTAACAGTAAACCACAGACACAAACAAAATGACAGACTGGGAAATGGGGTTGGAATTTAAAGAGAGGGCTCTGGACAGATGCATTTTGACATAACAGATAACGAAAGTGCAGAAAATAACTAGGGAAGGCAGCCAAGAGCTTTTGTCTAATTTCAGAGTGCAAGCCTGTTTCTTAGATTATGTATAGATTATGTATGTCTGATAGGAATAGAAGGATTTATTAATCTCACTTTAAGACACTCTTTACAAGAGAGCGCTGCAGTTGTGATAGGAATAGAAGGATTTATTAATCTCACTTTAATACACTCTTTACAAGAGAGCGCTGCGGTTGTGATAGGAATAGGAGGATTTATTAATCTCACTTTAAGACACTCTTTACAAGAGAGCGCTGCGGTTGTGAGTGACCACATCATCAAGCTTACCTTTGACCTCTCCCAGAAGATCACTAGTGTCGAGCCTGTCCATCTTCTCTTTCCAGTCTTTTGACAGAAGTGTTTCCATGCAACTGGATTCTGAAAGACATGGGAAAGAAAAGAGACCTTTTAAAATGATTTCATTTTAAAATTCACTTCCCCAACGGATTTCTTTCAGGAAAGGGTACATCAGATTCAGATTCAATTTTTATGTTTTTAGATCTTTACGATAATATTTTGAAGGTTCCAATTTCATTCATATAATTTGAATTGTTTGAATTGAATTACTGATATTTGTATAACAATGAAAATGAGCCTGAACTTTTTCTTCTCATAACAACATGGAGGTGGAGGAAATATCTTTCTAAAGAGAGGTGCTTTCTCTGTTTTCATTCACATGCCAAAAGTGTCCGTTTCTCACGCATGCCTCAGCACTCCAGTAATACTAACACAACTAACACACCCATCAACACTCCTTGTCAAATCTAGCTGTGTATGTTAATACACACATACACACTAAAGGTGTCTTGTCCCCAACGGTCAAAATAAAATATTGACAGCTTCTTGGTTAAAACAAGACAATGTCACTTGTCATTCAGAATTAATATTATTAATTACAACTAAAAAACATTCACTTCTTTCACAACTGTATAGCTCTAATTACTGATGGTAGATTAAAACACATTCACTCTTGAGCACCCATTGAAGACGGTAAAAGGTGAGACAGATAGATGGGGTGAGAGAGCGGGGAGACAGACAGTATAGCCATGGTAAGGGCAGAGACAGTGCAGAGACATTAAGAAGGAGGTAAGGGGTGAGACAGGGTGTGTCCGAGCGTTCTCACAGCCGCCAGTGATGAAAACAATTAACATTTGTCCGGCTGACAATGAATCAGTGGAGGAATGGCTGGAATCTGCCATGCTGTCGCTGGGGTAGCTGATAAAGAACACACTGCTGGCCCAGCCGACCCGGGCCTCGCCGGTCCCCGCACTGCGCAGAGGTCAGCCTGTTCCCATCAAACACCACCCACCCCTGTCTCTCCTCCCATCCCCTCCACCCTCCCCAAGTCAAACTGCAGGCTCCCAGGCACGCTGCCCCCCGTCTGAACTGCACTAAGACAGCCAGGCCACTATACCAAGATCCAGGATTAGCACTGAGCAGGGCCCTGCTGTCTGTCTGTCTGTCTGTCTATCTATCTGTCTGTCTCCTACTCACAAAGTGGTGGTGCCACCGTGGACTTACCCACCAGCTGATGCCTGACTTACCCATGAGAGCAGTCCTAGATCTCCTCTCATACCTTCATACTGCTGGTTAAGGCTTGATGGATAGTTAAGACCGCATGTCAACTGTTCTGGAATGATGTGATACTCTCTAGTAAATATAGAACCATGCTGCTGCTGTTTCTAAGTCGGGCTCCGTGTTAACTGACATGACTGTTCCTGAAAACAGGAGCCCTAAACAGATTGTCTTCAAGTGTCATGTTGCCTGAAGATGACATCATGGGGTGTAAGACAGGGTTTGTTCACTCTGAAAGGGAGTAAAGGGCAAACAGCAAAAGCAGACATTGTTGCAGTTCACAGAAAGCCCTGGGGCTCCATCAGGAATGGCTTAACCACTCTCCTGACAATGGCTCATTTGTGGTCTCCTTCTGCCAACTAAAGGGTACAATTCATAAGAACATACTTCTGGATGCCTTCAGGGATTGTCTTAGGAGTGCTTTGTGTTTTCAGGTTATTGTACTCATCACGTGCTCTGGAGGCAGTGGAACGTACAGACTACAATTATCATCTAGATCAGGATCTGTTGTGTAAAGATGTAGCATTACACAAAACATTTGATATTTAATTTGATTGTTCATGTTTCAGATATATTCATTTACATTATACTGTACAAAATAGGAGACGAGAGAGAGAGAGAGAGAGAGAGAGAGAGAGAGAGGAGAGGAGAGGAGAGGAGAGGAGAGGAGAGGAGAGGAGAGGAGAGAGAGAGAGAGAGAGAGAGAGAGAGAGAGAGAGAGAGAGAGAGAGAGAGAGAGAGAGAGAGAGAAGCCTGGGTCTGTACTTTGTCAATGGTAGGTTACGGGGGGACTCTTTGAGGAGATTCACCTACTGCTCACCTCTTGGCCACAGTACAGTAGACTATATGATCACAGACATTGACCCTTTCTCTCTCAGCTCATTCACTGTCAAGCCACTAACACCTCTGTCTGATCACAGCCAAATTACATTGTTCCTCAAAAGAACAGACATGGAAACAACCACACATTCACAACCCAGTAAGCTGTACAACATCAGAAAGTCATACAGATGGGCCCAAAACAGCACAGAAGAATACCAGAAAGCAACCTGTAACCAAAATATCCAAACACTCTTAGATAAGTTTCTGGAAACCACATTCACTCACAGTAAAGAAGGCATCAATCTATCAGTACAAAACATTAACTATATATTCAGGCAAACGGCAAAAGAGGCACAATTGAAATTGATAAAAAACAAAAAAACAACAACAAAAAAGATCACAGATGACAACTGGTTTGATGCAGATTGTAAAATTATAAGGAAAGAAATTAGAACACTATCCAAACAAAAGCACAGAGAGCCAAATAATGGTGAATTACGCCTTCATTACTGTGAGACTTTAAAACTCTATAAACGTACACTCAGAACCAAAAAAGCACAGTACAACAGCAAGCAGCTGACACTAATTGAGGAGTCCATAAACACAAACAACTTCTGGCAAAATTGGAAAAAACTAAAAAAAGCTAAACAAGAGGAATTAGCGATACAAAATGGTGACATATGGACAACCCATTTTAAAACACTCTACAACACCGTTCAAATTGACACAAACGCAGAACAACGCCAAATTCCTGACCAGGGGCTCTATAAGAAACTTCAGGCTCTCAAATTGGAAAAAGCATGCGGACCTGATGGCATGCTAAATGAGAAGCTCAAACTCACTAGTGCAACATTTCAATTGGCTATATTTAAACTGTTTAATTTGATCCTGAGAGTAGGTTATTTCCCTGACATCTGGAATCAAGGACTCATAACCCCAATCTTTAAAAATGGAGACAAATTTGCCCCTAACAATTACAGAGGCATTTGTGTGAACAGTAACCTGGGGAAGGTTTTCTGTAGTATTATAACTGTAAGAGTTCTAAACTTCCTTAATAAGAACAATGTCTTGAGTAAAAGCCAAATTGGATTTATACCAAAACATCGCACAACTGATCATATTTACACCCTACACACCCTGATAGATAAACATATCCACCAAAATAATACCAAAATATACGCTTGCTTTATCGACTTCCAAAAAGCATTTGATTATATTTGGCATACAAGACTGTTCTATAAAGTTATTGAAAGTGGTGTAGGGGGTATAACATATGACATAATTAAATCAATGTATACTGGCAATACGTGCAGCATTAAAATTGGTAAGAAAAGAACAGAATTCTTTAACCAGGGGCGGGGCCTTCGTCGGGGTTGTAATCTGAGCCCTGCACTCTTCAATATTTACATCAATGAATTGGCCACTATTCTAGAAAAATCCTCAGCCCCTGGTGTTAGTCTCCACAATTCAGAGGTTAAATGCCTACTCTTCGCAGATGACCTATCAAGTTTATTTTAATTTTATATAGCCCTTCGTACATCAGCTAATATCTCGAAGTGCTGTACAGAAACCCAGCCTAAAACCCCAAACAGCAAGCAATGCAGGTGTAGAAGCACGGTGGCTAGGAAAAACTCCCTAGAAAGGCCAAAACCTAGGAAGAAACCTAGAGAGGAACCAGGCTATGAGGGGTGGCCAGTCCTCTTCTGGCTGTGCCGGGTGGAGATTATAACAGAACTATGCCAAGATGTTCAAGATGTTCATAAGTGACAAGCATGGTCAAATAATAATCATGAATAATTTTCAGTTGGCTTTTAATAGCCGATCATTAAGAGTTGAATGCCTGCTGTCACCCACAGCACATGGCCTACAGCAGAGCCTGGACCTGCTAGAGCAGTACTCCCAGACCTGGGCCCTGGCAGTAAACCCCAAAAAGACTAAAATTATGATTTTCCAGAGAAGATCCAGATCTCAGGGAATTAGACCAAAGTTCTCAATTGGTACAAAATATATAGAGTACTGCACACACTACAATTACTTAGGTTTAAAAATGAGCTCAACTGGACACCTTAATGAGGCAGTGAATGAACTGAGAGAGAAAGCACGCAGGGCATTCTACGCCATTAAAAAGCAAATTCAAATTGAAATACCTATTCAAATTTGGCTAAAACTAATTGAATATGTCATTGAACCAATTGCACTTTATGGCAGCGAGGTGTGGGGTCCACTTGCAAAACAAGATTTCATCAAATGGGACAAACACCCCATTGAAACCCTGCATGCAGAGTTCTGTAAGATTATCCTACATGTCCAGAGGAAAACTACAAACAACGCATGCAGGGCAGAATTAGGCCAATATCCACTAATAATAAAAACTCAAATAAGAGCAATTACGTTTTGGAAACATCTAAAATACAGTGACCCCCTCTCATATCACTACCAAGCCCTGCAATGCCAAGAGTTGAGCAAAGAAAAGAGTCCCCTCATCCAGCTGGTCCTGGGGCTGAGTTCACAAACCTGTTCTACTAACACACTGAAGCCTCAGGACAAGAACATCCAATCAATCAGGATAAACCAAATTACAACACACTCAAAACAAAACTATATTGCTTATTGGGAAACACAAGCACAGCAAAATGCAGTGCTATCTGGCCCTAAATCGACAGTACACTGTGGCTAAATATTTGACCATGGTTACTGATCAAAACCTTAGAAAAACCTTGACAAAGTACAGGCTCAGTGAGCACAGCCTTGCCATTGAGAAGGGTAGACACAGGAAAACCTGGCTCCTGTAGAGGAAAGGCTGTGCAAGCACTGCACAATAGCAGAACCTGAGACGGAGCTGCATTTCCTGACAAAATGTAAAAAATATAAAACAATTAGAGAGTGTCAATTCCCCAAATTTGAAACCCTTATTCAAGGTTTCAAAGACCTCTCTGATGAGGATAGGCTACCCGTCCTGTTGGGGGAGGACGCAGAGAGTTGTGGGTTGGCAGCGCAATACATTGCTGCCTGCCATAAGTTGAGGGACAGTGTCTGACAAACCAATCAACCTGCACATGTACTCTACTGTGTGTTTATTGTTATTGTGTGTTTATTGTTACTGTATGTTTATTGTTATTGTATGGTTATTGTTATTGTATGTTTATTGTTATTGTATGTTTATTGTTATTGTATGGTTATTGTTACTGTGTGTTTATTGTTATTGTATGGTTATTGTTACTGTATGTTTATTGTTATTGTATGGTTATTGTTATTGTATGGTTATTGTTACTGTATGGTTATTGTTATTGTATGGTTATTGTTACTGTATGGTTATTGTTACTGTATGGTTATTGTTACTGTATGGTTATTGTTACTGTATGTTTATTGTTATTGTATGTTTATTGTTATTGTATGGTTATTGTTACTGTATGTTTATTGTTATTGTATGGTTATTGTTACTGTGTGTTTATTGTTATTGTATGGTTATTGTTACTGTATGTTTATTGTTATTGTATGGTTATTGTTATTGTATGGTTATTGTTACTGTATGGTTATTGTTATTGTATGGTTATTGTTACTGTATGGTTATTGTTACTGTATGGTTATTGTTACTGTATGGTTATTGTTACTGTATGTTTATTGTTACTGTATGGTTATTGTTACTGTATGGTTATTGTTACTGTATGGTTATTGTTACTGTATGTTTATTGTTATTGTATGGTTATTGTTACTGTATGGTTATTGTTATTGTATGGTTATTGTTATTGTATGGTTATTGTTATTGTATGGTTATTGTTATTGTATGGTTATTGTTACTGTATGGTTATTGTTATTGTATGGTTATTGTTATTGTATGGTTATTGTTACTGTATGGTTATTGTTATTGTATGGTTATTGTTATTGTATGGTTATTGTTACTGTATGTTTATTGTTATTGTATGGTTATTGTTACTGTATGGTTATTGTTATTGTATGGTTATTGTTACTGTATGGTTATTGTTATTGTATGGTTATTGTTACTGTATGGTTATTGTTACTGTATGTTTATTGTTATTGTATGGTTATTTTGACACTTGGTTATTGTTGTTACTGTTGTCCCGTTGACAATTTTGATTCTCATTTTTATTTCTATATTGTAAATATCCAAAATAAGCTTTGGCAATATGTACATTGTTACGTCATGCCAATAAAGCACATTTAATTGAATTGAGTTGAATTAGGAGAGGTAGAGAGAGAGAGAGAGAGAGAGAGAGAGGTAGAGAGAGAGAGAGAGAGAGAGAGAGAGAGAGAGTTAGAGAGAGAGAGAGTTAGAGAGAGAGAGAGAGAGAGGGGGAGAGAGAGAGAGAGAGAGAGAGAGAGAGAGAGAGAGAGAGAGAGAGAGAGTTAGAGAGAGAGAGTTAGAGAGAGAGAGAGAGAGAGGGGGAGAGAGAGAGAGAGAGAGAGAGAGAGAGAGAGAGAGAGAGAGAGAGAGAGAGAGAGAGAGAGAGAGAGAGAGAGAGAGAGAGAGAGAGAGAGAGAGAGAGAGAGAGAGAGAGAGAGAGGGTTTGGATCACTCTCCCATTATTATCCTCTCTCTTCCTCTGACTGAGGAGATGTAAACAGTTTAGAAAGTACACAGCTGATGATTCCTTTTATCCGGGTGTAATGTCCTCACCCTTCACTGCCACAATCCAAACATGATACCTCACTATGAAAACACATCGAGTTCAGAGGGACTGGGAGGCTGGGAGTAATAGGGGCTCAATGGTTAGCCTGCCTCTTTAACGTTGGCTTTCAAAAAGATCAAGCGGAGTGGCCATTTTGTTTGACTGTCCACTTCCTCCGTGGCAGAGAGGCCAACAGGACATCACAGGCTCAGGTCACTATAACATTACTTCTGCTTTATTGACTTTCCAATCCCCAACTCACAGTTTGTCCCCTTGACCCAGGATGAGAGAGGAGCAGTGTGTGTGTGTGTGTGTGTGTGTGTGTGTGTGTGTGTGTGTGTGTGTGTGTGTGTGTGTGTGTGTGTGTGTGTGTGTGTGTGTGTGTGTGTGTGTGTGTGTGTGTGTGTGTGTGTGTGTGTGTGTGTGTGTGTGTGTGTGTGTGTGTGTGTGTGTGTGTTGACTCCCTGCTTCCCCGCCTGGCAGTGGAATCACAGACACACAGGGGTTGAGGGCAGGGGGAGTGACTGAGCTCTGCTCCTCTTCCATGGGCCTCACCCCTGGGTGAGCAAGCTTCCTCTCCCTCCCTGACTTATCCCCATCAACACACTCCTCCAGATAACAGCCCTCCCTCAGTACAGATACACAACAACATCAACACACTCCCCCAGATAACAGCCCTCCTTTAGTACAGATACACAACAACATCAACACACTCCCCCAGATAACAGCCCTCCCTCAGTACAGATACACAACAACATCAACACACTCCCCCAGATAACAGCCCTCCTTTAGTACAGATACACAACAACATCAACACACTCCCCCAGATAACAGCCCTCCCTCAGTACAGATACACAACAACACACTCCCCCAGATAACAGCCCTCCCTCAGTACAGATACACAACAACATCAACACACTCCCCCAGATAACAGCCCTCCCTCAGTACAGATACACAACAACATCAACACACTCCCCCAGATAACAGCCCTCCTTTAGTACAGATACACAACAACATCAACACACTCCCCCAGATAACAGCCCTCCCTCAGTACAGATACACAACAACATCAACACACTCCCCCAGATAACAGCCCTCCCTCAGTACAGATACACAACAACATCAACACACTCCCCCAGATAACAGCCCTCCCTCAGTACAGATACACAACAACATCAACACACTCCCCCAGATAACAGCCCTCCCTCAGTACAGATACACAACAACATCAACACACTCCCCCAGATAACAGCCCTCCTTCAGTACAGATACACAACAACATCAACACACTCCTCCAGATAACAGCCCTCCCTCAGTACAGATACACAACAACATCAACACACTCCCCCAGATAACAGCCCTCCCTCAGTACAGATACACAACAACATCAACACACTCCCCCAGATAACAGCCCTCCTTTAGTACAGATACACAACAACATCAACACACTCCTCCAGATAACAGCCCTCCCTCAGTACAGATACACAACAACATCAACACACTCCCCCAGATAACAGCCCTCCCTCAGTACAGATACACAACAACATCAACACACTCCCCCAGATAACAGCCCTCCCTCAGTACAGATACACAACAACATCAACACACTCCCCCAGATAACAGCCCTCCCTCAGTACAGATACACAACAACATCAACACACTCCCCCAGATAACAGCCCTCCTTTAGTACAGATACACAACAACATCAACACACTCCCCCAGATAACAGCCCTCCCTCAGTACAGATACACAACAACACACTCCCCCAGATAACAGCCCTCCCTCAGTACAGATACACAACAACATCAACACACTCCCCCAGATAACAGCCCTCCCTCAGTACAGATACACAACAACATCAACACACTCCCCCAGATAACAGCCCTCCCTCAGTACAGATACACAACAACATCAACACACTCCCCCAGATAACAGCCCTCCCTCAGTACAGATACACAACAACATCAACACACTCCTCCAGATAACAGCCCTCCCTCAATACAGCTACACAACAACATCAACACACTCCTCCAGATAACAGCCCTCCCTCAATACAGCTACACAACAACATCAACACACTCCTCCAGATAACATCCCTCCCTCAATACAGCTACACAACAACATCAACACACTCCCCCAGATAACAGCCCTCCCTCAGTACAGATACACAACAACATCAACACACTCCCCCAGATAACAGCCCTCCTTCAGTACAGATACACAACAACATCAACACACTCCCCCAGATAACAGCCCTCCTTTAGTACAGATACACAACAACATCAACACACTCCCCCAGATAACAGCCCTCCCTCAGTACAGATACACAACAACATCAACACACTCCTCCAGATAACAGCCCTCCCTCAGTACAGATACACAACAACATCAACACACTCCTCCAGATAACAGCCCTCCCTCAGTACAGATACACAACAACATCAACACACTCCTCCAGATAACAGCCCTCCCTCAGTACAGATACACAACAACATCAACACACTCCCCCAGATAACAGCCCTCCCTCAGTACAGATACACAACAACATCAACACACTCCCCCAGATAACAGCCCTCCCTCAGTACAGATACACAACAACATCAACACACTCCCCCAGATAACAGCCCTCCCTCAGTACAGATACACAACAACACACTCCCCCAGATAACAGCCCTCCTTCAGTACAGATACACAACAACATCAACACACTCCCCCAGATAACAGCCCTCCCTCAGTACAGATACACATCAACAGCAACACACTCCTCTACCAACTCAGGCAGAAAGAACATGCTTTCTTTTACAGCACTGTGAAAGGGTTGTAAACACACAAACACTCACACAAACACACAAACACAGTTAATATATACACACATACTTTCACACAAACCCACACACAGATGTATGTACATACACACACATCACCACAGATGCTGCTCCAGCACTTGATCATTAAGGAATGCACCAACTGTTGTAGATAATATGGTGCCAGCTCCCATTCTACTCCACCCCTCCCACTTTCCCTCCTCCTCCTCCTCCTCCTCCTCCTCATCCTCCTCCTCCTCCTCCTCCTCCTCCTCCTCCCCTCCCCTGAGAGTGGCCGCTCCCTGACTCCTCCATACTGCACCTCCATCCCCAACCCTGGGCCAGACACAGCCTGCCAAGCCCTCACACAAGACAGCCTACAGCTGGAATGTGCAAGAGAGAGAGCCTGCCTGCCTGCCTGCCTGCGCTTTCTCTTTTCCACCTGGGAGAGTGAATAATGACCTGGATTAGTGTATAAAATAACTTAGAAACACCTTTCAATGCTCCAACAGCTTAGAACCAAATAGGCATACCCAAATGAAAATATTGCTGCTATAATTTTCATGCAGGCATACTTTAGGAAAACACACAAAATGACTCAGTCGTCTGGCTTATTTCACAGCAGTCTTAGAAATGCTAAACCATTTTTAGAGGAATTTAGATTAATAGTAGTGTGTGTATGTGTGTGCTGTTTTAATTTCTCAAATTCCTGTCCGTCTTCTCTGGAGAGATTAAACATGCCAATGGAAACACTGTGTTATATCAGAATAATGGTTAGTGTCATATTAAGATGTGAGCAGTAGGTGCACAGTGTCAATTTTTAGACAGCGCTTGTAACATATCATACAACTATCACACCTCATTGGTCTTGTAATCAAACCCAGATATGTTTCATAGGAAAAGGTAGAATATTCAAATCCAGGTTATTTATATTGAAGATCTTAAAACCAACACAATGTATATATTGTATGTTGCATTGTGGCTGTCAATATCAGTGGATTTCTGTCTATCTTTGTGGGGGTAGAGATACCAAAGTCTGCAGAAAGTGGAATCATGTAGTTGGCTTGTCATTGAAAAACGCTTGAACAAGATAAATTAAGAGTCCCTTTGAGCTTATTTTCTATTTTCCTAAGAGGGATTCTTAAATATCTCCCTCTCTCTCCCTCCCTCTCTCCTCCCTCTCTCCCTCCCTCTCTCCCTCCCTCTCTCCTCTGAGGTAAAATGCTGTGCAGCTCTGGAGCATATTGAGACAGGATGAGAATGGAATGAAAACAATAGCTCTTATCAGACTCTTATTTACATTTTCCCAGCGTCCCCGCGGCAGACAGCTCAGCTTGTCACTGAGCCCGGCCGGCCCCACTGGACCCGTACCAACTTCCTCAGTCCTCCGGCCCCGCCGATACCACAGGCCCCTGGGGACCCTCGCCAGGCAGCAACCCCCACTGCTCTGCCACTAGCACAGATAGCAACATACGAGACAGAACTACTCCAGAATGTTTCCGGAATGTGTTCCCCTGGAGGAGGAAGTGGGGAGTGGGCCCAGCCCCCTAAGACTGTCTGTTCTTCCTCATTGTGTGTTCTCTAGGGCTTTACGGAGCTGGATACATGCCCCGCCCCAGCTCAACTTCTTCCAAGTTTCTTGCTCATTTCCTAGCGGCACCCATGTTGCAATGTAAAGCTTGCCAATGACCTGATACTGCCAACTACAATATGTTTCTATCTACTATCTCCATTGTGATCTGGTACACAGCTTGTTCATGCAGCTATCCTGTAATCTGTCTGATGTGGGTGAAAAGTCAGAGGGATTGAGACACCTAGAGCAAAGATGAGCTGACTACATTAGACTTAGTCTTTCACTACATTCAAACATGAACTAATGGTGCTCATGAATCTGAACAAAGGGATATTTCTGGGCTAGTGTTTGGTATAAACAGGGCTTTCAGCACCTGGCACTGAGCACTGCCAGATTCCCATGTTGAACAGAAACCACAACAGTGTAACCCTAAGAGGCAGGTAAGCACTGCTGACAATCTTACCTCCAGCCTCTTTAGAAGATCAAATAAATAAAAGCTCATCTCTCTGTCTCTCTCAAACATTTTAAAGCAACCGTTTATAAAGCTGAATTAGTGTTTTATTGAGCATGTAGTAATAAGTTACTGTTAATAAAGTGAGTGCAAGCTGGTCATAAAGACTTCTGCATGTGCCAAGCTGAGGGAGAGTTGTTAACTAATGTATTGTTTTATTGCGGCCCTAAACAGAGTGGTTCAATCAGAGTGTCATCGGATGCACCGCACGGTTAAGTTCAAACCACCAAGAGGAAAACACAGACGGCACAAATAAATACACTAACAAGCAAATCAAACCTTGTCAATTTGGATTTGAAATGGTCCGTAAAAATAATATCTTAATGATTCATGATTCATGTTGTTATCTACTTGGGAAATGACTTTAACGATTGGCATTGGGGTATCAACCAAGAACACATTAAATAAAGCCACGCGAGGCACAATAAATAGGCAACCTCGTGTCTCATATCTTCTGTGTGTTTTATCATACAGTCCGAAGGATAGACAGAGTGAGTTGTACCCATAGGTGTTTTCCTCCCTGCGGGGGCAGTAGTCTCTGGGTGTCCTCCTGTCTGTCTCTCTCTCTCTGTCTCTCAGTGGGCCATGCCCGATGGCCCTATGCCAACACATCTGTCCCTCCCTCCCTCCACTCCGTGCCCTCACCCCCCTGCCTGCCTGCAGCCTGCGGCCCACTCAATCACTCACACGCCTATTGTAATCCCTCAACAGGAAGAAGCGATTCCCCTCATCAATCCTCCTCAACACTGAGACCCACGCAGGACAGAGAGAGAGATCCTGAAGGGTGACAACACAACCCTGACCCGGCCAGGATTCCAGCCAGCATCCCACTCTCTGTCTGTCCACCAGGTCCCGCTATCACTGCTGCTGCTTCAACATACATACTGTAACAGCCACTGACAGTAGGCTTTATTTCTCAGGCTATGATATTCTCTCTACAGATAATGTATGTGACTAGTGGCTGCTAGTGGAGTGTTTGTTTTGCTCTAAGTGACGGCTCATTGTGGTGGAGGATAGAGAGAGAGCTACCTGTGAGAGTCACAGCAGGCTCAGCATCAGCCCTGTATACAGTATTAGTGGTTAGAGCCTCTGACGGGAAACATGTCATTACTAAATCAATGATCAACTGACATTGGCCAAATCAATTATTTTCTCCTCAGTATGGCAGAGCCTTATAAACAGAGGCTGTGGGCTGGATGGAGGGTAGCTTTTATTAAGGTCCCAGTGAGAGGCAGCGTTTTAGAGTAGGATTGCTCTCAGTGAGCTAGCTAGAGAACTCGCTGAGTTGGAGGACACACTTGTACAAATAGTGGTAGTTATGTTCATAATTATCTTCAGAGAACTTTTAGAGTGCTTTTAATAATATTGGCAAAAAGAAAGGCTCCTAGAATGAAAGCGTCAGGCTGAAGCTATACTGTAGGTGTACAATTATGTCAAGGTTAGGAGAATAAAGCAGGTTGTGTTCAATTTGGTGAGGGCAACAAGTCAATTTGGTGAGGGCAACAAGTCAATTTGGTGAGGGCAACAAGTCAATTTGGTGAGGGCAACAAGTCAATTTGAAGCTATTCTTCTCCACTCTAAATGAAAATACCTCATTCTATTATCTATTTAACTCAGGGCTGAATTTGTAACCTGAGAATTGCTCAGTCAGATCAGGTCCTAGTCAGACAATACGAATCCCGTTCCCCAGTCTCTCCACTCCCTAATCTACCTCCCTCTGTATGGACCCGTTCCCCAGTCTCTCCTCTCCCCAATCTACCTCACTCTGTATGGACCCGTTCCCCAGTCTCTCCACTCCCCAATCTACCTCACTCTGTATGGACCCGTTCCCCAGTCTCTCCACTCCCCAATCTACCTCACTCTGTATGGACCCATTCCCCAGTCTCTCCTCTCCCCAATCTACCTCACTCTGTATGGACCCGTTCCCCAGTCTCTTCTCTCCCCAATCTACCTCACTCTGTATGGACCCGTTCCCCAGTCTCTCCTCTCCCCAATCTACCTCACTCTGTATGGACCGGTTCCCCAGTCTCTCCTCTCCCCATTCTACCTCACTCTGTATGGACCCGTTCCCCAGTCTCTACTCCCCCCAATCTACCTTACTCTGTATGGACCCGTTCCCCAGTCTCTACTCTCCCCAATCTACCTCACTCTGTATGGAAAACAAACTTACAAAGTCAAGATTTACAAAAAGATTCTCTCCAACTCTGAGGGAATCTTGTGAATATCTTAATCACAGAGGCAGCAAAAACAAGACTCCATCATCGCAGCAAATAAAACACAATAATTACAAGAAGCCGGCAGAAAAGTGAAACGCAGTGAGAAAACATGTTTTGTCATTCCACCGGTAGTTCCAGAGACAACAGCTGTTGGATGAGGAATGCAGATCCTCCTGAAGTCTCCATAATCATGGCCTTATTGAAGGGAGGACAAAAAGGGCACTAATTGCAAGGGAGCAATCTAAACGTAATAGGTTACACACTCCCGGGCGGCAGTGCACAATGCAAACGCTAAAGAGAGGAGAGAGAGAAAAAAAAACACTATTCTGTGTACAACAGTGGCATCGTTGCTCATTTTCAGGCAATTACCTTGCCTCCCTGTCAACAGTTTTAATAACCTCTTATCATTTCCACAAGACTTTTTGCTTCAGTTCAATAATTTCAGCTCTTTAATATGCAAATGCAGCCGTTGGCATGCATGGGTGAAGAGGCCTGGCTCCTTAAGATGTGCCAGTACATTGTGGCGCACCTGCACCTCGGGAAAGGCTTGATTTAATTGACACCTAATACTATTCATTATTCCACTTGGTGAGCATCCCTGTTAGTCACCTGTAGGCACCCCTATAGACACCATCCCAGCTTGCCAACAGCCACTATAAATAGAACACAACCAGCCTGGGATATTCTGCAACTCAGGCTCAAGGAGGAACCCCTCACACACCCTTATGTCCTTACACACTCACGTCCTTAAGCCTAACGGGTGTGGTCTGGGCTCTCTGTTACAGGTCAGGGGTCATTGGAAGATTTTGCTAACGACATGAGGATAACGTTAAACAATCACTGACCTGTGCACACACACACACTTAAAGGGACCTTGAGAGCCTAAAGGTCCACCTGGATGTACTAAACCAGAAGACATTCAACTAAATCAGAGGGCAAAAGCTGCAATCCTCATGTACAGTGGTATGTGTGTGTGTAACATAGACCTAAACATAGACCTAAACCTACATCTCCAGGCAGCTTTAACGAAAGGTGTATTTGTAACAATCTGTTGTAGGTTAGTAGGAGAAATGTCCTGGTTGGCCAGGGGCTGTTAGTGCTGAGGTAACCACTCGCCCTGCTTTCTCTTTATCCATAGGAGCCGAGGTGCTAAGCCTACAGCAGTGACCCAGTCATTCCAGGCTCTGGTATCCGCTACCCGCCCAAGGCTCCACAGCTGACCTCTAAATAGGACACGTGTCTATCAAGCAAACTGTATATCAATTAACCGTCCCCAAGAGGCTTCACCTCTTGAGCAGGGCAACACGTGAACTCTCCCAATCCATTTTACTGCGGGACTTTGTGGCAATCAGCCTTGAATTATTAAAGTGAGCAGTGAACAATGATCAATTCATGCAGCCCCAGCCTGTCGTCCACGAAGCAGTACTTCAGCAGAAACTACACAGAGAACACCGGGAAATGATTACAGACAATGCACATAAATGTGAAATATGTCAGGCCTGATATGTCAATAATGTAAACTGTTAAGGCTGAGGCGAAGCTAATCCAAAGGAAATGCTACCAGAGGACGGGGGTGAAGAGGCTCCAGCCTGGTTAGATCCCTCCTTCATTAAGTGTGTAAAAGCGTGAGATTTCTGCACTCTCTCCATCCTGTCTAGACCAGAGGGACTGGCTGGGGAGCAGCATCTGGCCAGCCTGCGTACATGGAGAGGAGTGCCAGCTACCTTGCCCCCTAGGAGTGGGTCTCGGTGCAGCCTGTTATGAGATAGTGGTGACCATATGAAAGAACTGTGTGTGAATTATAAATGTGAGCCGGTCCACAAGAGAAGAGAGGAGAGGCAGGCAGTGAACACGGCAGTACTGCCAGCCAGCAATCTGAAAGGGCCCCTGGCCAGAGAAGGGCTTGGATGCAGCTTAAAACACAACCCTAAAGCTCTCTTATCTACATGAAGGAGACAGAGAAAATACAAAGTTGAAATAAGAAAAAAGAAAGATAGCAAGAAGCTAGGAAGTATTTAGCTCAAGGAACCTGGAGAAGGAAGAGGAGGAAAAATCCAATCAAAACTTAGTGAGGGGAGATGAGGAGCCAAGATAAACCAGGACTCAGAGCCCCCAAAACTGCAATCTCCTCTTAAGCCAGAGAGTGGCAGCTGGCAGAACAGCTGGTGAATAGGATTAATGTCAGAAGAATGAAATAAAACTCAACATATGTCCGAGCCTGAGGTGTTGGGACTGTGCGTGATTGTGCCCCCGATGGATGCCATGTGTGCAGCTGGAAGGAGCCAGCCGCTGTGCTCTGCCGTGCCGTGCTGCTCCACTGTGCTCCAGACTCCAGCTCCTCTCTCTCTCTCTCTACCCCACAAGGTCACTTTTAACAACTACCACAATTAAATGCTTGGATAGCAAAATGTACTTTTTCTTGCCCCCTCCACTCCTCTCTCCGCCCTATTAAGGCAGCTGAGGTTGTTGCTATACTACATTTCTAATAATAATAATTTAATTAAAATTTGTATTAATGTGTAACACAAGGACATCAGTAGGATTCAGAGCTTATTCCAGGACGCTCGAGGTACAGTAATTGGAAAGTTTAAGACATTGTTTTCTGGTATTTCTATATAGAAATAACTGAAAAGCAAAGAAAAAACTGAAAAGCAAATAAATAATCAAATGTTTACCTCCTTCAAACAGACTGCCTTGAACCATAAAAGAGCACGTTGAATAACTTCTAAAGTTACACAGCCTATACCTACACCGGAAAGTTTATCAACTGATAATGAAGGCTTATTCAGATAGGAAACCAAAAAATAAGAACATGTAATGAACACCTTGCTGAAATGAAGTAGAGACAGCTTAAATCACACATTATGATAAACATAAAAATAAGCAAGTCTGTCTTAGGAGGTAAATAAATGAAAAGTAAAATGATACGAAGGAAGGAGCCAGTGCTGATGAGGGTCTCAACACTGTGAAGATGAGCATTACGAGGGAGATGTAGACTTAATTTGAATTTATAATTTACATTTGATGTCGGTAATCATTAGGGTCCACACACTGTAATAAATTATAATAATTTCACACAAGAATTAAATTACTGGGTATCTTGCAGAGGAGACGATTTTTGTTGGGTACCCTGCAATCTAACTGTCAGATATAAACTCTGCTGCTAATCAATGCTCCAAAACATTCCCATTTATTCATCTGTGTTAAATGAATAGAAGTGTGTGGATAACGCTGCTTACTGTGATCATGGCTGCTCAATGGGATTTACTAAATTAATGTGTGCCTGAGACTGTACAAGGACAAAAAATACTAATCGGATCCACATGAATGATTAAATGTGCAGTGAAGCCAAGTGTCTGGCATAGCCCCCCAAACTTTATTTTATCTTAAACGTTTAGAGGCAACGCCGATGTGCTTCACAGATTCCTCTGCATTATACACAGAATGTAAATGCTGCCTTAATAAAAAAAAGAAGTGAAAAAAGAAAGACTTTACAAGCACGGTAATACTGATATAATGTTATAATGTGCTCTCCAGGTCCATCCAGGATATATTTCATCCATGATAATTACAGGTGCATACTATGCTTTTAGGCTTTATATTACTTTACTTGATTTTCAGTGTGTGTGTGTGTGTGTGTGTGTGTGTGTGTGTGTGTGTGTGTGTGTGTGTGTGTGTGTGTGTGTGTGTGTGTGTGTGTGTGTGTGTGTGTGTGTGTGTGTGTGTGTGTGTGCAGATATGTTGAGAACATGGCAAAAGCATATACAGTATCTGGTACCGTACATATAAATTCAACAAGATTACTTTACATATAATGATTTAGGACATACAGTGCCTTCGGAAAGTATTCAGACCCCTTTTTCCACATTTAGTTAGATTACAGCCTTATTCAAATAATGTATTTAATTGTATTTACTCATTAATCTACACACAATACCCCATAATGACAATTTTTTGCTAATTAATTAACATTTTAAAACAGAAATATGACATTTACATAAGTATTCAGAGCCTTTACTTAGTATTTTGTTGAAGCACCTTTGGCAGCTATTACTCGAGTCTTCTTGGGTATGACGCTACAAGCTTGGCACACCTGTATTTGGGGAGATTCTCCCATTTTTCTCTGCAGATCCTCTCAAGCTCTGTCAGGTTGGATGTGGAGCGTCGCTGCACAGCTATTTTCAGGTCTCTCCAGAGATCTTCGATTGGGTTCAAGTCCGGGCTCTGGCTGGGCCACTCAAGAACATTCAGAAACTTGTCCCAAAGCCACTTCTGCGTTGTCTTGGCTGTGTGCTTAGGGTCGTTGTCCTGTTAGAAGGTAAACCTTCACCCCAGTCTGAGGTCCTGAGCGCTCTGGAGGAGGTTTTCATCAAGGATCTCTCTGTACTTTGCTCTTTTCATTTTTGCCTCGATCCTGACTAGTCTCCCAGTCCCTGACGCTGAAAAGCACCCCCACAGCATGATGCAGCCACCACCATGCTTCACCGTAGGGATGGTGCCAGGTTTCCTCCAGACGTAATGCTTGGCATTCAGGCCAAAGAGTTCAATCTTGGTTTCATCAGACCAGAGAATCTTGTTTCTCATGGTCTGAGAATCTTTAGTTGCCTTTTGGTAAACTCCAAGCGTGCTGTCATGTGCCTTTCACTGAGGAGTGGCTTCCGTCTGACAACTCTACCATGAAGGCCTGATTGCTGGAGTGCTGCAGAGATGGTTGTCCTTCTGGAAGGTTCTCCCATCTCCACAGAGGAACTCTAGAGCTCTGGCAGAGTGACCAACGGGTTCTTGGTCACCTCCATGACCAAGGCCCTTCTACCCCGATTGCTCAGTTTGTCCGGGCGGCCAGCTATAGGAAGAGTCTTGTTGGTTCCAAACTTCTTCCATTTAAGAATGATGGAGGCCACTGTGTTCTGGACCTTCAATGCTGCAGGCATTTTTTGGCACCCCTCCTTCTGTACCTCGACACAATCCTGTCTCGGAGATCTACGGACCATTCCGTCGACCTCATGGCTTGGTTTTTGCTCTGACATACACTGTCATCTGTGGGGCCTTATAAGGTATCTTTTTAAAAGTTTTATAAATTAGCAAACATTTCTAAAAAACTGTTTAACTTCGTCATGTGGGTTATTGTGTGTAGATTGCTGAGGATTTGTATTTATTTAATCAATTTTAGAATAAGGCTATAACGTAACAAATGTGGAAAAAGTCAAGGGGTCTGAATACTTTCCGAAGGCACTGTATATATTCAAATAAAACTTTACTTTGTCTAATTAAGGGGCGACTATTTGCTACTGCAGTCTGTGACATTCTCAGTTTCTACCAAGCAGCAATTAAAGATGTTTATGAAGCAGCTCTGTTTACTGGGATGTCAGAGTTCAGGATGTGCACACATTGCTCTGTGGACGGCGAGTCCAAAGGTCACTATTTTTAGATGACGACCTCCATTCCTCTAACCCCCCCCCCCCCCACACACACACACACACACACACCCACACACACACACACACACATCACACGTCACACACCACACACACACACACACACACCACACACAAAATTATGTTTTAGTTTACAAAGTAATTGAGCCATGATCTGAACAACTGGTACGGTGCCAAAATATTAAATTGGTTAAGTCTAAGCAGCACTGCATGTACAAATGTTCTCATATGCAAGGTCTCAACCAGTTTTTGTATTGAATATCTCTATCTCTGAGACTGAACACAATAGACATTTATGATGCTTGGCCAGCCAGACCAGGGAGAATTAGGATGATGAAGTAACCATAGTACTTCAAAGGTTAAGAATTCCAATTTCTAGGAAGTCCCCTTCGCTGGCCCACAGCTAAACGTCTCAATGCACTATTGTTCCAAAATGGTTCTGCAACAATGGGAGCCGTATTTTCCTTTGAAACAAACCATCCCCTTTCTCTGGGATCCAGAGCCACACGGACTGAGACAAGCTGTGCAAGGATGGAAGAATTCAGATCTCATGTGAGGCTGAGCTCATTGCCCAGCTATGACTTTAACAAAAAGTTAACAACACAAGTCTTACGGTAGCCGCCATGAAGCCAACTGGCACCCAGGAGACAACTACAAACAGACAGGAAGAGTTAGAGAGAAGAGGGGAGGAGAAGAGGGAAGAAGAAGAGGGATGGAGAAAGTGGGGTGCCTCACCACACAAATCACTAATTGCAGCATTATGATAAGTGGTACTGAGTTACAGGAAAATGTCATTCCAGCCCAGCGATCATTAATTATAATCCAAAGTCATAACTTTAACCTATCACTGGAACTTCATGACATGTAATGGATGTCAGGGTCTTAAAACATATTAACCACTCGACCTCCGCAGGCTTAACATGATATCGGGGGCACTCCCAACGAGAGATGGTGTTCGCCGAATAATTAGAATCATCAGCACTCAAGCTTTGCACCGCAATAAAACATGTTTCTATCCGTTTCTTCTGACATCCTAATCTCATCTCTTGGCACATGTGAAATGTTATTGAACAAGGCGGGAGAGAAAGAGAATGAGAGCAGACATTTGTTTTATCACAAGTGATTAAACAGTCTGTTCAAGAGGCAGACATCAAAGTGGAGTGTAAAATATTCATGCTCAGTGTTAGGTGGAAAACAATGCAAATATGGTACAAGGAGGATCTGTGTAATTTGTCATGTCTGCCTGTACCGAGGCAGATTTGCTAGCTGGATGGCTGACGTACCATAGTCTTATAAAACAAGCATGCGATGTGCCCTGAAATCATTAGCAGGCCACAGGGGCTGTCTGTGCCCATGGTGTGGGTTACATTGACACTATTTTCATCCCCGGTCAGATGACACCAGCTCTTTTGTCCAGTTATGTGTGGAGAATGCCTGGGAACCGAACGCCAAGGCTTGGACAGAGATACTGGGCAGAGACTTTCCCAGTATAACCCCTCTCAGACACACACGCACGCACGCACGCACGCACGCACGCACGCACGCACGCACGCACGCACGCACGCACGCACACACACACACACACACACACACACACACACACACACACACACACACACACACACACAACCCTGTTCTAACGTCCTACTGTCCATCTAACTGGCCCTCATCCCCAAGTCTGCCCCTGTCCTGGCAGAAGCTCTATTGTGCCATATCTCCCCCGACCCCCCACCTCCCATCTCCCCCAAGCTCCAGGCTGATTACGTAAAGCCTGTCCATGCCGGTCCCTGTTCTGCATAAAGGAGTCTGCTATTTCCAGATCCACAGCTCCAGCACAATGACAGATTTAGGAGCATTAATGGGCTCTGCCTTCTTGTGTGTCAGCATTCTGCCCTCACTGTAGCATTCCAAATACTGAGGGGTCACATGAAACAGCCAGGCTATTAAAGCTGCTGAAAGTGTAGTCTCCAGTACACTCCTATTCTATACAAGCTGTTATTCTTCACTGTTTTGTCTTTTAGTCTGTTTAAAGTAACATTGAAATTCATAGAACAAAATACATAAAAACTCTTCCATAGCTTCTCAATCATTTTTAAAATGAAGCACTATGTTTCAGTATAATTGAGTCCCAATCCATTGTGGGTGGCTGTACTATAGGTCTGGGCCAGAGCTGAGATCCAGAGCTGGGATCCAGCTGATGGGATGCACCTATGGGGAGTGTGTCTGAACACAAACAGGCCTCTGTAAGGCCCTGGCTGTGATTTGTCTCCCTAAGACACCCATTTCCTCCTATCAGGGGGTTCCTGTGCAGCCACTGGGCCAGCAACACAATGGGAGCGTTGTGCTCCTCAGGCGCAGGGGGACAGAGTCAACAGCTGAATCCTGGGAAGATGGCTCCCGGAATGCTTGACAGCAGTTGCTACTGTTGACCAATGGGAATATGAGAAGAGGGAAGGTGATCCCGATGCAGCGAAGAATGGCCCACTGAAGAAGCAGCTGCTTGTTTTGTCATCTCAAAGAGGGAGAGCTCCACTTTAGACAGATCTAGCTACAACCCCCTATGCTGTTCTTGTTTTGTCATCTCAAAGAGGGAGAGCTCCACTTTAGACAGATCTAGCTACAACCCCCTATGCTGTTCTTGTTTTGTCATCTCAAAGAGGGAGAGCTCCACTTTAGACGGATCTAGCTACAACCCCCTATGCTGTTCTTGTTTTGTCATCTCAAAGAGGGAGAGCTCCACTTTAGACGGATCTAGCTACAACCCCCTATGCTGTTCTTGTTTTGTCATCTCAAAGAGGGAGAGCTCCACTTTAGACGGATCTAGCTACAACCCCCTATGCTGTTCTTGTTTTGTCATCTCAAAGAGGGAGAGCTCCACTTTAGACGGATCTAGCTACAACCCCCTATGCTGTTCTTGTTTTGTCATCTCAAAGAGGGAGAGCTCCACTTTAGACGGATCTAGCTACAACCCCCTATGCTGTTCTTGTT
>NW_026600613.1:75000-79737 GCF_029448725.1 Salvelinus fontinalis | reverse complement strand
AACCACTAAAATACTCAAACATACACAAATACAACAGCCACTGATCAAATATCACTTGTATCAATATAAGCAGGTTGTTGGAGTCAGATAGACAGAAGAGAAGGACAATTATTAAAGGAGAAGACAAGAAGATGGAGCGGAGTGGAAAGGAGAGGAAGAGAGAAACAAGCGGTTGACTGATGTTTGGGGGACTGGGGAGAGTAGAGGAGAGCTAAGTGTTTGAAGCGTGCCTCAAAACCTGCAGGTTCACCTCGACTAGCAGCCAACACATTTAAAAGGCGACTGGGTCTCCAGCCTCATTGCATATGCATCGAGTCAGAGGCTCACGCCACAGATCATTATAACAAACATTCCTATTAATTAGGTGGGATTAAACAGAGCCAGACGACAGGGCAGTTGGATAGAGGGGAGAGGGAACAAGAGAGAGAGAGCTTGTCCTACTATATTATTTCTTAAGCAAACCTTTACGTGAGTCATAAGAACACAACCAGATACTGTAGGCATGAATGAAAATACCTTTCCACAAGAAATCCTGAGCTTGGCTAATAACAATGTATTACGCATACAGTTTCAAAGGGTACAAATCACCTGTATCCAATTTTACAGTGAGCTTCCATGGCTGAGACAGCAGGATTGGGGCAGAGACTGTGTTAGGACTAAGTCATGAGTTCATCAGTATTAATCAGGCCAAAGGCTTGGAGCTGATCCTATTCTCTTCCAAAGCTTTCTCCCATCCCTGAATCTCATTACACACCCTGTCGTAATAGAGGATAATGACCCTGCCCTTCCTTAGCACACAATGCTGATTACAAACCCACACTCACACTGCAGCACTGCCACAGACACTGGGATAACACATAGCCCAGAGACGGATTACAACTACATGCAGAGGGATGGAGGGAGAGAGAGAGAGAGAGAGAGAGAGAGAGAGAGAGAGAGAGAGAGATGGGAGAGAGAGAGAGAGAGAGAGAGAGCGATGGGAGAGAGAGAGAGAGAGAGAGATGGGGGAGCGAGAGAGAGAGAGAGGGAGAGAGCGAGTGTCACGACTTCCGCCGAAGTCGGTCCCTCTCCTTGTTCGCGCGGTGTTCGGCGGTCGAAGTCACCGACCTGCTAGCCATTGCTGATCCATTTTTCATTTTCCATTGGTTTTGTCTTGTCTTCCTTCACACCTGGTTCCAATCCCATCAATTACATGTTGTGTATTTAACCCTCTGTTTCCCCTCATGTCCTTGTCGGTGATTGTTTGATTGTATGTTATGTGCAAGTATTATGTTGGTGTGCGACGGGTTTTGTACCCACTTTTATTATTTTGTATATTTTGGTTTTCAGAGTTTTGTGAGCACTTATTAAACGACTCCGTTTATACCAAGTTCGTTCTCCTGCGCCTGACTTCCCTGCCACCAGCACGCACCCATTACAGAGAGAGAGAGAGAGAGAGAGAGAGAGAGTGAGAGATGGGGAGATAGATATATACTGATTGGCATTACATAGAGTATGACTGAGATTGAGAATCATACATTCAGATCAACCAACTAAACAGCACGATTTGACCACTCATGTCACACAGTGGAGGCCATCTGCTGCTGACATGTGTGATCTCTTTCAAAATCCTTCTACCTCAGAGAGGAAGGCTGTGATTTGGTGAACTGTCCCTGTGGATGAAGGTGCTGTGGCTTCACACTGGTATGGTAATTAGTCAATAGGCCTTGCTGTGGTCCAGGTGCACTGCTAACCAGATACTCTGACTGACACGGCTAGCTTCTGTTGGCCATAGCCTGGCTCCTGTGCACCATAGTGTGGAGTGTGGACCTCCTCTCAGCTCCAAGGAGGTTGGGTTACTGCCTTGGGGAGAAGACCTCACCCTTTCACATTAGCAACTGCTCATAGTGTCACAGGTCACCCAGGGTTGCATGTTACCCTCTGAGACAGGACCTCCAGCATGCACACCTGTTCCCAGGGGGTTAGGACATCCCAACTCAATGGGGGAGCGACCTCTCCTTCTCACTTCTTCTCCACAAGACAGACTAGAGTCATCATAGGAACACTGTGAGATACTGTGTACTGTTATACAGGCCAACCACCAGGTTGAACTGTAAAAGCAGTTCCGTTACACCAGAATATAGATGTTATGTACTGCAATCTCTAGTGCAACCTGAAATCTAAAAAGCCTTGTGTATTTTTTCCATAAGGGAACATAGACCTAGAACATGTTTCAATATCCCAGGCCAGTGTTGGGTTTAGGGTTAGCCTGCAGCCCTGCCACAGTCCTGCCTGAAACATGTCATTCAGTCTAGCCGGCCTATAAACATGGATTAAAATATAACAAACAAGCTTTTAGCAGCAGACAGAACTACTCCTGGCAATACGACACTACAGTGGCACAGGCAGAGGACTGTTGATGCCCAGGCAAAAAGGGGACGTTTGTGCATGCATGCCTGTGTGTTGACATTCCCTGATGCAAGCAGCAAGTCTCTGTAACAGAGTACACTACAAAGAAGGAGATTAATATCTGACCGGCTTGAGTGCATCACTTTCTGATATGCCTCCGTGCACAGAACTTGCGTTGTGCTCGACAGGCCACCGATAAAGAACAACAACATGTCTCGGCATGCCACTCAAGGCACAATAGAAAGAGACATTAGGAATTCATTAACTGCACGCAAATCCAATCCAGGGCTGGTTGTGCTGGCAAGGATTCAACCTGTCTGTATAGAGCCCAAAGGAACAGGCTAAAACCTAACAAACACAACTATCACCTGTCCTTGTCTTGGGGACAACACAGTGTTGACTCCCTATAGCTATTATTCATACTTTAGTGCATTATAGGAAGCTGGTCTAACTGCATGTGAATCCAACCAAGGTCACCTTGGATCTTCATAATGGAGACCATTTGTCTTTTTCCCTTAATACCTTATACTGACATTTTTAACTCTTGACAAGTGGTGTCTGGAAAGCACTCCATAAATAATGCATTTACAATACCTAGTAAATAAACATTGGGCACAATCGTTAGCCTTCCTGGCCTTCCTGGCCACTGGCCACTGAGTCTAATAGAGTTTTTACAGCTAAGGTGGCTATTCAGCTTAATGCAGTCCTCACTGCTGGGAGGACATTTCATTCATTAGCACAGTCACAAGCACTTAGAGCACTTTAAGGACCAGTGACAGAGAGGACGGAGGAGGGGTGGGAGGGCGGTAGAGCTGCTGAGTATGGCCACTGTGGCGGGTTCAGGCACGGAGCACTGAGATGGCAGTTAGGCAAAGTTGCGGTCAACCTTCGTCTGATTGGATTTGAGGGCAGCGAACCCTGAAGACGATATACATTTAATGAATGTTTTTTAGGGAACTGAAAGAGGCATGGCCGGCCGGCGGAAGGAGACTCTGTCATCGTCTGTTAGGACTGCTCTCTGTCCCAGTTCACAGCTTTACCGTCACTCAGTAGCAAATATGGCCTCTGGACTAGCACAACGTCACACAATTATCTAAATGACACTTTCTGACTCATTCATCATTGAATCTAAGAGGATATACAAAGTCCAGTTTAAACAACTTCAAAGTCAATGGTGTAGTAACAAGTGTCTACATTGTAGTAGGTGAAACAGAGAGGATTCTCATGCCCTCTACCATTAAGGTCAGCAAGCTCAGTCTTGATCAATCATCACAATTAGATGAGATTCCTGACCAGGGACATAACAGGGAGGACTCAGTCAGAATAATGGCAGCAGATGGTGTCTCGCTCTGCTCTGAAGACTCCAGTGATCAAGACCAGTGGAGGGACTAAAGCAGGGTGGATTAGGAGGAACAGTTGTCTCCATGATAGCATAGATTAGATAAGTGATATATTTAGCTCATCGCTGCTTTGTCTTACATTAGCCAGGTCATTAAGGCAACAAATGGTGGCTCTCCAGCCTTCTGGTGTGCCCGTAATGGGTTAATCCTGCCCTTTCAAGATGCTCACAGAGGCTCTCTATAAACACTGACATAGATTATGAATGGTAACAACAGTTACCCGCCTGCCCTACACACCCTACTCTGTAATATCCCTGCTGATGTACAGCAATCACACAGTCATCTCTACTGATGGAGTTGGTGTCAAGTGCCCACAACGACACTGAATCTCTCCATTCCAGCAGCTTACAGACGACATATTGAACTTTGTGAGCCTCTTGTCTTGTTCTGTGTTCTCAGAAACTAATTTCCTCCAACAAGGGAGTTTATTTAGGTGGTGTTGATGCATGGCGCATGAGGCAGGGCCAGGCTCTTTTATTAACAGGAGATTAAAACAGCTGTACTGCACGTTGAAGCACTCTCTCCTCCCTGCGCTAACATACGGCCCTGGATTACCAGCTGCACTTGACCATTTAAATTACTGCAACAACCGGCCCTCACCAGCTGGGGCTCATTACCATAACGCACGCCTTCGCCACAGAGGGCTCAGAGGAGTGCGCCCGCCGCAGAAAACAACCCCATCAGAAACCAGAGACACATGAGAGATGTCCTCTGTGCCGAGGGAAAGGTATCATCTCTGGAAAAGTCAAGGGTATGAAACTAGCGATACCATTAAGACAACAGGGGAATAAATACAAGTTAAGACACTGTTTTTACCATTAAACACATACGTCAACAATATCATCAATTATGAATCTGAAGAAATTATCGTAAATCTAGTATCTAATATTGCTAAAATCTAATATCGTTATTAGTAATAGTAGAATTTGGATGACCTAATTAAATGAGG